>NW_004444144.1:3662399-3665642 GCF_000243295.1 Trichechus manatus latirostris
TGAATGAAGGGGAGGCTGGATCCCCTTGAGGAAGGACTCCAATACACTGCCAAAAATTTTTACTGTTAATCTTTCTCCCAGCCTTCCCCAAAGGGACCTATGGCCTTTTGTGAGAGCGACTGCTCATTGGGGAAAAGGAAATAATCAGAGTTTTCAGGGATTACTGGATATTGGCTCTGAGCTGACACTAATTCCAGGAGATCCAAAACGTCGCTGTGGCCCACCAGCCAGAGTGGGGGCATATGGAGGTCAGGTTATTAATGGAGTCTTGGCTCATGACTATCTCACAGTAGGTCCAGTAGGTCCCCGAACCCACCCTGTAGTGATTTCCCCAGTTCCAGAATGCATAATCAGAATAGATATACTTAGCAACTGGCAGAACCCCCACATTGTATTCCTGATGAATGGAGTAAGGGCTATTATGGTAGGAAAAGCCAAGTGGAAGCCATTAGAACTGCCCCTACCTAGGAAAATAGTAAACCAAAAGCAATACTGCATTCCTGGAGGAATTGCAGCGATTACTGCCACCATCAAGGACTAGAAGGATGCAGGGTGGTGATTCCCACCACATCCCCATTCAACTTGCCTGTTTGGCCTGTGCAAAAAACAGATGGATCTTGGAGAATGATAGTAGATTATTGAAAACTTAATCAGGTGGTGATTCCAATTGCAGCTGCTGTTCCAGATGTAATTTCACTGCTTGAGCAAATTAATACATCTCTTGGTACCAGGTATGCAGCTATTGATCTGGCTAATGCCTTTTTCTCCATACCTGTTTCAAAGGACCACCAGAAGCAGTTTGCCTTCAGCTGGCAAGGCCAACAACACACCTTCACTTGCCTACCTCAGGGCTACATTAACTCTCCAGCCCTATGTCATAATTTAGTCCGCAGGGACCTTGATTGTCTTTCCCTTCCACAGGACATCACACTGGTCCATTACATTGATGACATCATGCTGATTGGACTTAGTAAGGAAGAAGTGTCAATGACTCTGGACTTATTGGTAAAACATTTGTGTGCTAGAGGGTGAGAGATTAATCCCAGAAAAATTCAGGCACCTTCCACTTCAGTGAAATTTCTAGGAGTCCAGTGGTGTGGGGCATGTCGAGACATTCCTTCTAAAGTGAAGGATAAGTTATTGCATCTTGCTGCTCCCACAAGTAAAAAGGAGGCACAACGCCTAGTGGGCCTCTTTGGATTTTGGAGGCAGCATATTCCTCAACTGGGTGTGCTACTCCAGCCTATTTATCAAGTGACTCGAAAAGCTGCTAGTTTTGAGTGGGGACCAGAACAAGAGAAGGTCCTGCAACAGGTTCAGGCTGCTGTGCAAGCCGCTCTGCCACCTGGACCATATGATCCAGCTGATCCAATAGTGCTTGAAGTGTCAGTGGCAGATAGAGATGCTGTTTGGAGTCTTTGGCAGGCCCCTATTGGTGAATCACAGTGCAGATTCTTAGGATTTTGGAGTGAAGCTCTGCCATCCTCTGCAGATGACTACTCTCCTTTTGAGAAAGAACTTTTGGCTTGTTACTGGGCCTTAGTAGAGACTGAACACTTAACCATGGGACACCAAGTCACCATGAGGCCTGAGCTGCCCATCATGAACTGGGTGCTGTCTGACCCACAGAACCATAAAGTTGGACGTGCACAGCAGAACTCCATCATTAAATGGAAATGGTATATTCGAGATCGGGCCCGAGCAGGACCTGAAGGCACAAGTAAGTTGCATGAGGAAGTGGCCCAAATGCCCATGGTCTCCACTCCTGTCACATTACCTTCCATCTCCCAGTCTGTACCTATGGCCTCATGGGGAGTTCCTTATGATCAGTTGACTGAGGAAGAGAAAACCTGTGCCTGTTTTACAGATGGTTCTGCATGATATGCAGGCGCTACTCGAAAGTGGACTGCAGCAGCACTACAGCCCCTTTCTGGGACCTCCATGAAGGACAGTGGTGAAGGGAAATCCTCTCAATGGGCAGAACTTCGAACAGTGCACCTGGTTGTTCACTTTGCTTGGAAGGAGAAATGACCAGATGTGTGATTATATACTGATTCATGGACTGTGGCCAATGGTTTGGCTGGATAGTCAGGGACTTGGAAAGAACATGATTGGAAAATTGAAGACAAGGATTTATGGGGAAGAGGTATGTGGATAGACATCTACAAATGGGCTAAAGAAGTGAAGATATTTGTGTCTTATGTGAATGCTCACCAAAGGGTGACCTCAGCAGAGGATGATTTTAACAATCAAGTGGATAGGATGACGCGTTCTGTGGAAACCACTCATCCTCTTTCCCCAACTACTCCTGCCATTGCTCAATGGGCTCATGAACAAAGTGGCCATGGTGGCAGGGATGGAGGTTATGTATGGGCCCAGCAGCATGGACTTCCACTCACCAAGGCTGACATGGCCACAGCCTCTGTTGAGTGCCTAATCTGCCAGCAGTAGAGACCAACACTGAGTCCCCGATATGGCACCATCCCTTGAGGTGATCAGCCAGCAACCTGGTGGCGAGTTGATTACATTGGACCACTTCCATCATGGAAAGGGCAGCGTTTTGTCCTTACTGGAATAGACACTTACTCTGGATATGGGTTTGCCTTCCCTGCACGCAATGCTTCTGCCAAAACTACCATCCGTGGACTTACAGAATGCCCTATCTACTGTCATGGTGTCCCACAGAGCATTGCCTCAGATCAAGGGACTCACTTCACAGCAAATGAAATGCAGCAGTGGGCCAATGCTCATGGAATTCACTGGTATTACCATGTTCCCCATCATCCTGAAGCGGCTGGCTTGATAGAACGATGTAATGGCCTTCTAAAGACACAATTATGGCGCCAGCTAGGTGGCAATACCTTGCAGGGTTGGGGCAATGTTCTCCAAGAGGCTGTATATGCTTTAAACCAGCGTCCAATATATGGTGCTCTTTCTCCCATATCCAGGATTCACGGGTCCAGGAATCAAGGGGTGGAAATGGGAGTGGCACCACTATTACCCCTAGTGACCCACTTGCAAGATTTTTGCTTCTTGTCCCCTTGACCTTATGCTCTGCAGGCCTAGAGGTCTTAGTTCCAAAGGGAGGAGTGCTCCCACCTGGGGACACATCACTGATTCCATTGAACTGGAAGTTAAGAATGCCACCTGGCCACTTTGGGCTCCTTATGCCTCTGGCTCAACAGGCAAAGAAGGGAGTTACCATACTGACTGGTGTGATTGATCCTGATTACCAAGAGGAAA
>NW_004444144.1:3665742-3667512 GCF_000243295.1 Trichechus manatus latirostris
ACAATCACATGAGCTGTTTCCTTAATATAATCTCTCTCTCTGTATATATATTTATACACTTTACTGGTTTTGCTTCTCTAGAGAACCCAGCCTAAGACATTTGGTACCGGGAGTGGTTCTAGAGGAACAAAATTGTAAGGATGAGTTTTCTAAATAGGTACTCAAGTCTAGTTGGTCATAAAGACATTGATGACTCTGCTTCCAGCAGTAAAGAGGTCACTGCTAGTCCATGGAGCGAGGTGGCGAAACAAATACACAAAATATCACCACTGGTAGATCAAGTACTGGTGAAAGGTGAGGCTCAGGGTGAACACATGTGTGATATCTTTCTACAGCTTTGTCAGAATGAGAAGTATAAGGAAGCTGGTTGGTTTGTCCTACTCTCACTAGACAAACTGATGAAGGAAAGAGATGCACTCAGGGCTTCAGAGTCAAGGCTCAAGTGCCACATACATGACCTCAAGGCTTCCACCTGTGCTTTGAAAGAAAGCCTTATTTCTTGTAGTAACGGAGCCAAAATTGCTGGAAATGAAACCCAGAGTCTTATTGTAAGAGTGGCTGAATTACAATGCCAGCCCAATTGCAAAACTAGAGAGGTGTCTGAAGTTAAAGTAAGGGCATTGATTGGGAAGAAGTGGGATCCTGAGACTTGGGATGGGGACATATGGGCAGATAATCAGGAAGCTGGGGACACTGAGCCTCTAAATTCCATTGAATCACTCCTGCCAGCAGAACCACTTCCATCTGAAGAGATTACTTCACGTTTGTCTGCTAAACCACCCTGCGCAGAAATACCATTAGCCCTTTCACTCCCATTTGAGGAGATTAGCCCTAGCCCAGCTGCCTCTAAAGATCACTTGCCTGAGTCATTGCCTGGAGCATCGCCTGAGGCAGATGCTTTACAAGATAATGCTGACTGTTCTCAAAACAATTCCACACTACTGATTCAGGCTTCTAGACCTATAACTAGGCTTAAGTCCCAGTGAGCCCCAAAAGGTGAAGTACAAAGTGTGACCCAGGAGGAGGTATGCTACACTCCAAAGGAACTACTTGAGTTCTCTAATATGTACAAACAGAAACCTGGGGAATATGTGTGGGAATGTCTATTAAGGATGTGGGATAATGGCACAAGGAACTTAAAGATGGACCAGTCTGAGTTTATTGATATGGGTCCACTGAGGACAGACTGTTCCTTCAATGTTTCAGCTAGAGAAGTTAGGAAAGGATCTAATAGTTTATTTGGTTGGGTTGCTGAAGCATGGATTATGAGGTGGCCGACACTAAATCAAGTTGAAGTACCAGACCTGCCTTAGTATACTGTAGAAGAATGTATGCAAAGGCTTAGGGAAGTTGGCATGCTAGAGTGGATTTATCAAGTTAGACCCACAGACCTACACGTGGAGTTTCCAGAGGACACACATTTTACCACAACTGTGAGGAACAAATTTGTGAAGGGAGCTCCAGCATCCATGAAGACTGCTGTGATTGCTATTTTACATAAGTCAGATCTGATAGTGGGAACTGCCCTAACTGAATTAAGACACCTAACTACAATGGGGCCGATTGGACCCCGTGGTAGTAGGGGCCAAGTGGCTGCACTCAATCGACAAAGACAAGGTGGGCGTGGTTACAGTAGTGGAGAGAAGAGTCAAAGCAGTAATCAGAATAGTCTGACTCGTATGGACTTATGGCGTTGGCTACTTAGTCATGGTGTCCCTAGGAGTGAAATAGATAAGAAATCTACTAAATATTTACTTGATCTATACAAAC
>NW_004444144.1:3667612-3679921 GCF_000243295.1 Trichechus manatus latirostris
AGGTAAAGAAGAGTATGTCTGGAATGCAGGAGATTCCTTGGGGTGTCTCTTAGTACTACCATGCCCTGTGAATAAAGTCAATGGAAAACTACAGCAACTACTCTGTGCTATAAGGTCGCTACGAGTCAGAATCGACTCAACGGCAATGGGTTTGGTTTTGGTTTTTATATATATTAATCATTTGAAATTCAAATATAACTGGGCATCCTGTATTATTTGCTAACTATGGCAACTTTATTCAAAAGAGTATTCAAACTACTGCACATAGCTAATCATATAAATAATGCATATAAATAAATTTACAAATAGATGCGAAACTGGCAGAAATAGTCAATATCACAGGACAATAATCAACTACATTTCACTGGATACAATCTACATTTCTATGGACAAGAATCATTTGCATTATAACAGTTTTCTTCAATTTACAAGGTTGTAAAATAGCTCAAAGATAATGAAAGGTGGAGATAACCAGGAAAAGTGTGCTAGTCAGGGCACTCAGCAATCTTTTTATTTATTTATTTTTCCATTTTATAATCTTTTACAACTTTTCCTGACAGTTGGAATTTTGTTTCAGAGACTTGTTGGGATGTGGAGGTTAAATTAGAAGGAATAGTCTAGGGATTACTACCAGGGTTGTGTTTCAGGGATGAGGAGGCTATTAACAGAGCTAGACTATCAAGTAAGTCTGTGGTCAAAGACAAAGAGTTCAGCTTTGAATACATCCATATCTCTCAGCAGTTGTGGTAGGGATCCAAGCTGGAAGGTCATGTAGACCTTTGAGTTATGTAGACCACTTTTTGAAGGCAGCTTGGTGAAGGCAAATGAGTGAGCAGAGAGTGGCCTTTTGGAGAATAAAAGAGGTAGGTACACCTTTCCAACAGAATGTGGAAATTATCAAACAATATCATTAATATCATACACAAGTAAAATTTTGCTGAAGATCATTTGAAAGTGTTTGCGGCAGTACATAGAAAGCGAGCTGTCAGAAATTCAAGCCGGATTCAGAAGAGGACACGTTCTCTGAAAGCAGAGAATACCAGAAAGATGTTTACCTGTATTTTATCAACTCTGCGAAGACATTTGACTATGTGGATCATAACAAGTTACGGATAACATCGCAAGGAATGGGAATTCCAGAACACTTAATTGTGCTCATGGGGAACCTGTACATAGACCAGGCAGTTGTTCAAACAGAGCAAGGGGATACCGTATGGTTTAAAATCAAGAAAGGTGTGTCAGGGTTGCATCCTTTCACCATACTTATTCAATCTGTATGCTGAGCAAATAATCCGAGAAGCTGAACTATATGAAAAAGAATGTGGCATCAGGCTTGGTGGAAGACTCATTAACAACCTGTGATATGCAGATAACACAACCTTGCTTGCTGAAAGTGAAGCACTTACTTGGTGAAGATCAAAGACTACAGTCTTTGGTACAGATGACTCCTCAACATAAAGGAAACAAAATTCCTCACAACTGGACCGATAAGCAAAATCATGATAAATGCAGAAAGATTGAAACTGTCAAGGATTTCATTTTACTTGGATCCATAATCAATGCCCGTGGAAGTAGCAGTCAGAAAATTAAACAACTTATTGCACTGGGCAATCTGTTGCAAAAGACTTCCTTAAAGTGTTAGAAAGCCAAGATGTCACTTTGAGGACTAAGATGTGCTTGACCCAAGCTGTGATATTTTCAATTGCCTCATATGCATGTGAAAGCTGGACAATGAATAAGGAAGTCTGAAGAAGAATTGATGCCTTTGAATTATGATGTTGGTGAAGAATATTGAATCTACCATAGACTGCCAGAAGAAAAACAAATCTGTCTTGGAAGAAGTACAGCCAGAATGCTCATTAGAAGTGAGGATGGCGAGACTTAGTCTTACATACTTTGGACATGTCATCAGGAGGGACCAGTCCGTGGAGAAGGACATCATGCTTGGTATAGCAGAAGGTCGGCGAAAAAGAGGAAGACCCTAGATGAGATGGATTGACACAGCCTCTGCAACAATGGGCTTAAACATAACAATGATTGTGAGGATGGCACAGGACTGGGCAGTGTTTCTTTCTGTTGTCCATATAGTCTCTATGAGTTGGAACTGACTTTACAGCACTCAACAACTAACAACACCAACCTAGGTGGCCCAAATGGCAGTTTGAACCCACTCAGCAGCTCTGCAGAAGAAAGACCTGGTGATTTCCTTTCATAAAGATTACAGCCTAAAAAAACCCTATGGGGCATTCTACTCTGTCACATGGGGTCGCTATGAGTCAGAACTGACTTGATGATACCCAACAACAACAGCAACAATTATTATACCCATTTTACTGATGAAGAAGTTGAAAATACCGAACAGGTTAAGCAACTTTCCTTAGGTCACACAGCTAATTAATGACATTTTGCATCTGAACCCAGGCTAGCCTATGCTTTTATCCATGATGCTATGTTACATCCCGATATTGCTGAAACTTATTCTGAAATGTTTAGAAATCTACAAGAGGATGGCCTATAAAGTAGAAAATGTAAGAAGATAAACATTGATCGCAATATTTGAGTACTGCATGTTCTATAACAGGAGTCAGCAAACTGTGTGGCCCATGGCCCAACTCCAACCTGCCACTTGTTTATTGTAAGGCTCATGAGCTAAAAATGGGGCTCATGTTTTTAAATGGTTGAAAGTAAAATAAGAATATTTCATGCTACATGAAAATTCTGTAAAATGAAATTTCAGCGTCCATAATAAAGTTTTAGTGGAACATAACCACTCCCACTTATTCACACACGTTTATGGCTGCTTTCATGGTACAACCACAGACTTGAGTAGTGGCAGCAGAGACAGTATGGCTCCTGCAAAGTCTATATTAAATATTTACTATCTGACCCTTTATACAGAAGTTACCTGATCCCTGTTCTATAAGAAAGGGCATGTTTCCTGGAGGAAACATGAGGGTAGGGGCTTACAAGCTAGGTGCCATGAATGACACTATTATTATACAATGTTGGAGGGCTTGGGAAAACTGTGAAGCATTCAGTTTAGTTAGCACAGCCTGCTAGGAATGCTGGTATGGAGAGCCAATACACAAGTAGGTGCTCTGTCTCAAGCAGGCATTGACTGGTTACACAGCAAAAATAAAGGAGTGGAGCAGCGTTTTATTTTCAGGATATGAGAATCCCAAGTCTCAAGGAACTCAAACGCAGAAAGCACAGCGAGGTCTTCTGTAACATAGACAGTTGTGAAGGCTTCACTTTTGCCTTCTTTCTCTCTCACCACATGGTCTCTTTTCTCTAATGTGCCATCTGCCTCTTTTCTCCAAGGAGCAGCTCTTGTTCACACCTTTGCCTTTGCCAAGCTGCCTCCAAATGGTGATCCACATAATCCACAGGTCTACATGACCTTCCAGTTTGGCTCCACACCACACTGCACTTGCTATAAAATCCTGGAAGGGAATCTGAATAGTCCAGCTTAAGGGAGATGCGTGACTCAATCCAAACATTTGTAATTAAGGGGCTGGTTCACACAGTCTACAGCGTTACTCTTCAGGTCTGAAGGAAAAGGACATAAGACAGTCATTCATGGTCCAGGCCCTGGTTTGCAGATAGCAAAGAAGAACTAGGAGGACACCTCTACCACCTCCTGGCCCTATGGGAGGAGTGCTATGTGAGGGAGCACAGTCACCATTTGGGAGACTGTTGGGGAAGCAGAGATCTCAGGGCAGAACCAGGTTTCAGTTAGAATAAGAAGGGAAAATTTAGAGATGAGGTAGATTTTGTGACTGTTAGCCCAGGGATTTGAGAGGGCACATTGGGTGGAGGGGAAGATGGGGTTAGAGCAGGAAAGGGCTTTTACATAGGAGATGTCCTATTAGAGATGCCTGTCATTTTCTTACAGTGTTGTAAATAACAAAGAAACAAAGCTAGGTTAGAGAAACAAAGCTCTCAGCTATTATCATGAGCTGTTATGTATGTTTCTTTTTGCATGCATCCTAGAGGCCTGCTCCGTCTTCTTCGGGCCTTTTTTTTTTCCCAATCTGCTTTATATTCTCCTTCACATTTAACACCACCAAACATATAGCGTTCCTACTTGTTTGTTTTGCTGTATTCTACACTAGAATACAATCCTCATGAAAACAAGGACTTTGTTTTTTCCACTGATGCATCTCCAGTACCTAGAACAGTGCCTGGCACACAATATATGGGGATGATTATACGTGAAGACCTACTAAGCCATGATTCAGAGGGTAAGGGAGCAACAGAAGGATGTCCAGGAAAGTGGGAAACATATATTGTCAATTTTAGAAATGAGCAACATCTCTCTCAAGGCAGACAGAGGACTTGGAAATCAAGCAGAACACAGTATTATGACAATGTAGGAGCTGAGAGTGGGAATCCAACTGAATGGAACACAATTCCCCACAGATTCTGGTGGCTGGACAGAAAGGGAGGGTCAAGTGAGACTTCAGCCCCAAACACAATGGATTTTTGGGAAGACTACGCAGTAAAGGGAGAACATCAAGCTTGGAGAGCAAAACCAAATTTACTGGAATTGGAGGAGGCAAGATGCCAGTTACTCAAGCTGAGTTACAAGGTAAGCACTGTCTGCTTCATCTCTGGCTCTCTAAACTGAGACATATGCAAACACTGGCATGGGTAGCACGGCTTGATCCAGGTATATCCCCATTCCCAATCTCATTCTTACATTCCTATTCCTGCTTTTCTTCTCTTTGGTCCTAGGCCTTGGAATTTTTTTGTCTGCTTCTGCAAACTTCTCTCTGCTTTCCTGTTTATTGAGACATGGAGACTCTCAGATAATCAGTCAAGTCCTCCTTTTTGATCGGTGATTTTCCATATCTAGTTGACTTCTGAGTCCTCTACAGATCCAGCTAAGAGATGCTCCTGTTTCTGAATGACTCTTACCCACTTGGCAGGAACTACTGGCACCTGTAATTAATGATGAGTCTTACTTAAGACCTTTTTCTCCCCCAGCCAATGTATATGGAAGAAGTCAAACCAGAACTGAGAGTCAAACCAATGCCTAGATGGTAGAGTAGGTCCCAGATACCCCAGTGTCTTAAAATGAGGAGCTAGAATGCCTATGGAAGATACGATAAGATATTGTAAAACCAGTTCCATTTGCTTCCAGCCTATGTGAGAGATTGAGATTAGACTTGGGAGAGAGACGTCTATGGAGAGAATTGTTGTGGTTTTGAGGTCATTCTCCTTTCCTCTCTTCTCCTCTCATGGGGGCAAGGAGGGTGATGGCCCCTTTTTATAAGCCAAGTGAAAGAAGCATCAATAGAACAGCTCAGATATCTTGATATGTGTCCCTCAAATCTGGAGCACACAGGAACTGCTGTTTGACTTTGCTGGAAGAGGCCTAAAAGCAAAAGGCTAGGCTTCCTGATGCAGGAGAGATGGGATGGAACAATGACCTTGGGAGCAAGCAGCTGCATGTCCATCAACAGAGAAGCCAAGGTGTATGTGTTCATGAGGCTAGACCCAGAGCCACCTGAAGTTGTCTTAAAAGTGATCTCACTTCAGATGACTGCCAGAGAGCAAAGGGACCCGGCATAGGGGAGGTGATGCGAAACCCCAAAACCAAAAACTAACCCATTGCTGTCAAGTTGATGCCGACTCATGGTGACCCTATAGGACAGAGTAGAACTGCCCCATAGGGTTTTGAAAGCTGTAAATCTTTACAGAAGCAGACTGCCACATCTTTCTCCTATGGAGTGGCTGGTGGGTTCAGACCACTGACCTTTCAGTTAGCAGCCACTAAGTGAAGCCCAGAAGCTGAGAAAAACCAAAAACATAAAACAAAAACAAAAAAAATGTTGCCGTTGAGTCGACCGTGATTTACAGCAACCCCATGTGTGTCAGTAGAACTGTGCTCCATAGGGTTCTCAGTGGATGATTTTACAGGAGTAAATTGTCAGTCTCTCTTCCAAGGTACCTCTAGGTGACTGGAACTTTCAAATTTTCTGTTAGGAACTGAACATGTTAACTGTTTGCACCCCAGGGACTCCAGAGGCTTGAAAAGGAGGGATGTTGTAAGAGGCTTGTCAGTGTTAGGACTCCTGCAGTAGACACTCCCCAGCAGAAGAATTCTAAGAAAATAATGCAAGTTCCCTATGAGATTAAAACAAACAAAAACAAACTGTGATAATATTGATAACAATTCTACGAGCATCATAAGATTATGTCTTTCCTTCCTTAGTTCCTCTGCCTTGGGCCTTCCGTGGGAGGGTTCTGAAGCAGCCTCCAGAAGTGGAGAAGGAGGTAAAGCAATAATGACTGACAAAGCTAACCCATCCCTCTCCCTGGCTGCAGCCTGCTAGCTCCCAAATGATCTTAGCTGAAGGAGGGGTTCTACCTGAAATCAGATAAACTTCTAGAATTTTTACTGGATTAGATTTTTTAAATTCTTGTGAGTGACAAGAAGACTTTTTATTATCTAAGGAAAATATATCTATACAGAAAAATACATTAGGACACATGATCTTGGAGGTAAGTGTCAGAATATTCATAGCAGCATTGTGTAAAACAACAAAAAACTTTAAATGACACAAATGCCCGTTGATAGAAGAATAAAAAATATAAGCTGTGATATGGCTTAAACAGTGGAATACTATATAGCAATGAAAATGGATAAAATGCAGGTACATGCAATAATAAAAATGTATTGCAGTTACATAATATTAAGAGAAGGTGGAAGCAATTCCAAGAAGACTACATATATATTTATAATATATTTCCTAATATGTTATAAATATATTAGATATATTTATATATTTTATAAATATATAATATGATATATATTTTCTAATAAGGATAAAGAAAGTCAAACTAAACAAGATATAGTTTGAAAATGCATTGTGTGACAAACTAAATAAGATACATAAAATTCAGCACCCCTGTAGGGATGGATTAGAGGTAGAAGTAAGTTACTGGCAATATTCTCCTTCTGGGATTGAGTCGGATTTTGGGGTTCATTATCTTTGTAATGTAAATTAATGCATGAAATATAATACAATAAAAAGTACATACCTGAAGCAATAATGGGTCATAAACGAAGAATTATGATTAATCTAGATCTGTACACCTGAGTTTCACTTTACAAAAAAAAAAAAAAAGAGGGAAAGAAGAACCTACCTAATATTTTCAGTTATGGCTGGGGAAGAATGAGTTCCCAAAGCAAGTTTAGGAATAGGAAGTAGAATGACTGTTCCCTTTTGCTTACACCTAAAACATCCAGCTTGTTCAAAGTGCTCTTTGCCCTAGTTCAGACTTGTGTAAGGGTCAGGGGGGAGCTTTGTTTGGCTATTTGAAACATGGTAAGATTTTGTCAAAGTCAAATGGTAAGGTGAAGAGGAAAACTAAAATGCCAGGGCTACATTTATATACAACAAATGGAGATGATCTGAAAGTCTAAAGAGAAGTTTGTATCATCTTAATGCAGGATCTCGATGTTAATGCTGATGTATATAGTTTTTTTTTTTATTTCTCAAATGAAGTTTATTCCGTCAATGACTAAAAACAGAGAGTGGCTTGCCCAATAAAAGGCTCTGAGGTGGTTCCAAATGATCTAATTAGATAGAACCAGGGGCTCCAGAAAGCAGAATAAAGCAAAACTTGAGAGCTCCTCAATGAAGACGTTTCTCTCATATTTTTTTTTTTTTTTGAGAAACTAACCTGATTCCGCATTTTTATTTAGATATAGAGTATTATTTGATAAATCATCCCAAACAGTCACCATCGCCTTTAAAACCATTTGCTTAAACCAAAGCAAAGGAGAACGGTATAAGCCTCATTTCTTACAGCCTCTTTCTTGTTACATGATAGGTGAACTTAATCAGGGCCACCTATGTAATTTGTTGGGCCCTTGTTCCAAAAGCAGGAGAAACTGCCATTAAAGGTCGTTATTGTTACCGTTAAATACTGCCAAGTTGGCTCTGACTCATGGAACCTAAATGTTGTGCAGTCCTGGACCGTTTCTCCCATTTTTATAAATTAATTTTACAATGGCGGTAAAAGTATTAGAAATTATTATTAAACAACATAATCATTTTCTCCAATTTTTTTCTTATGTGCTTGAGAGGAAGGAGAAAGACTCAGATATGCCCGAGATTGGTGGGACATCAGAAACGGCATTGGTAAATCTGTTCTGATGGCTCTCAACCAACACAGGTTTCAATACCAGTCAGAATCCTATGGCCCCAGAAGCCTAGGTCCTGTCTTACCCAGTAGCACTCTGAGTGCAGGACGTCTTGATATATTAGCATGTTTGAGGAACTAGAAAGTGTGTGTGGCTAGAGTGAAAGCAGGGTACGGGGAGATGGGAAACAGATCTTATGGGGCTTAGAGAAGGTAGCAGTGAATTCGCAAACCCCCTCTATAAAACTGGGTAACTAAGGAAGTTTCTTTTTCTTTTTCTTTTTTGGCACCTCTCCTTCTATCGATAGTGTTCGACTTTCCTTGGCCTGCAAACCTTGCTGAAGAACAATTTTGCCTGTGAAAACGAACTTCACCAATTGAAGATAACCTAGTTCAATTCTAAAAGATAATCTTGGAGTATTTGTGTGAAGTAACTGATCATGGTATTGAGTGGAGCAGATGGTCTCTTGGACTGTGGCAAGTGGCATATGGCGACAAGTGTCTGCTTTCTCTGACTTCTTGTCATTTAAAACATAGAGAAGGAGCAGAAGAGAAATGAAAATATGCAAAAGCCTATCTGATTCCAGAGAGTGGTGTCGATTTTTCTCTCTATTTAACAGATGGTAACCTGGATGATACCACATGATCAGCAATTGTGGGAGATTAGCAACACTGGTTTCTAGGGCAGCCGCGATGGGCACTGAAGTGGCTTTCAAATGGAAAGTAGCATGTAGTCACTGGGGAAGGGAATGCTTAAGCTATATTTTACCTTGCCTTGTGTAGATACCCATGAAAGCAAAGCACAGTACTCTACTTACAGCATTGCTGAAGTTATATTGTATATCTACTAAGGCTGGAGTTGGCTAAAAGGCCTGAGTGAGGCAATCAAGCTCTCTCAGATACATATTGAGTAAAAGAACAAAATAAACTGTCAAGGAACATATCCCACGGGCCATTTGTAAAGACTGTGGTAGTTTTTCCCTTGTGGCCAGCTGCGGGGAACCCACACTTCATTTCAAACAGAGAAGTTGTGACTGGGAAGACAACTGTGTGAGGTAGACTTACTCCAGAAATGGAGCAGAGAACTTCTGAGCAGACTCAGGAGACCACCTCAACTGAAAACCTCCTAACCATGCATTCTTTTAATAAACCATTGCATTGACCAGAAAGAGCATTCACCAGGTATTTTAGACATCCAATTTGCTTTGTGAGGGCTGTTCAGGCAAGCAGATGCATTTGACAGATATTAGCTAACAAGGCTGGCAAGGAATCATGCTTACGGTTAGCAATAGTGAGGACTGGGAGAGGTCCAAACAGACAGACATAGTCCGTGTCTGGGAAGTAGGACACTCAGAAATAGCAGCTCTTCTTGAGTAAGTTTATTCTCTGTTTCTTTTTTTGCACATATAAAGCCTATTTTCATGCAGTGAATATAGAGAGAATCCAATTAATATCTGTACAATGATGGATAAAATTTTTCTTAGCACAGTCACTATCCTATAATATTCATAGTGCTATTTGTTGACTGTTGAATGGCTGGCTATGGCTGACCCTTGGCTCACCTGTGAGATTATGGCCAGTGGAGATAAGAGATTGCCATGTAAATCTTGCCTCTGAGTAAGGCTGGGGCAGAAATGTCAAGATTACCTCCTCGGTTGTTTCTTGGGTGTGAAGGATAAATAACTCTTAAAGGAGAATCAGGAAAGGTTACAAGAAAACAGGCTTATGTGTGTTTTCCTCTGGGGAAGGGTGTTAGAGAATGAGGGAGGAATCTCACTTTTACCTTGTACACTTTTATCTTGATTTTTTTTTTTTTTTTTTTTTTTCCAAGGGCATGAGTTACTTTTGTGATGAAAAAAAAGTAATTTTAAAAAAGTGAAAATGATATCCAAAGACAAAGAGAGATCCCTGTGCTCTAGCTCAGAAGCTTTTTGAAGGATCAGAGATGTCTTTTTGTTTATTTGTTTGTTAATTTGCTTCTCTTTTCTCTTGCTAACATTAAGGATATATGTATATATATATGTGCATATGTCACCCTTGAAAATCCATATGTCAAATATTCAATATTTGAGCTATGTAGTATCTGTACTGTTTGGATTGCTTCGGAAGACAGTTTTTTTCAACCTGTGTGTGACTTAACATATATAAATAGACTGATGTGCTACTCATTTGAAAATAAATCAGCTAAATCAATTAACTGTGCTTGTGAAATAATGAGGAAAACTTTGTTTTTGTTGCAGTTTCTCACTCGTTTGCACTGACTCCAATTGAACAGTCTTTTGCTGAGTCCTTAATATGTGCAAAATATTGCATATCCTAAGACAAATATTCTGAGATGAATTCTAAGATGAAGATGTTCTAAGATATTCTAAGATGAATTAGACAGAAATGCCACCTTTAGAAGTTTACTTCTAGTTGGTGGAAAATACGAGACTGAAAGTACTATTCAGAGGTGAAAAAACAAAATATCTGTGGCCTGCAAAGAAGTGACTCATAGTGCAAAGGAATATCCAACTGAAAATAAAATTGTGGCTTTACCTAGAATGATTATTACTTTCAGGATGGTAACATAACTCATCTCTTGGACTGATAAATACTTAAGACTAAAATTTGTAGTGGGATAGAAATAGGACTGGACTGATTATCCAGATAGCTAGGTTTCAGTTCCAGCTCTTTTACGGGTCAATTGTATTGAGTTGATGTCTGCCAACCATTAGACTCAAGGTTTCTCTCAGCCCCTTTCTATTATCCCACTCCACACTCAGGAGGGAGCATTGGTATAAGTGAATCATTATAAGACCGTTGGGCTGGGGTGGAGTTCGTCATGCAATGAAGGAATTCGCTTGGGTTGAATGGTCCTTTTTAGAACCTTTTTGGGATGCATCTGTATGGTGTCTTTTCCTCCTTCCCTATAGGTGGGTAGTAAAAGACATCAGGATCTCTTTTAGCTTAGAAGGAAGGGCTTAGAAAGCTAGTGAGGATCATAGCGTTTCCCAAGAAAAGGAGGCCTGGAGGGTAGCTTTGGCATCTAAGTTCTCGTCTTTAGGTGAGACCTTCTCTTTCCTCCATCTTTTACCCTGGAATTTTCTCATCATTGGGATGGTAAGATCTATATGAGAGGACTGAGATTGGGTTTTGTCTAGGGGGAAAAGAGTGAGTAAAGCCAATGAACTATTTGTTTTATGTCAGTTCTAGGCTCATCCACTTTGGGCCAAAGGATTCTTTATAACTCTATGGAACTTTGCATAACCAACCAGAAGAGTCCATTATTGCTTAAGGAAAGTGTCTCATTTAAGCGAATGAAATATTTTTGCCTTTGCTATTGTCTGCTTGAAACGCTCATTCGTCTGTGCCAAGAAAGTTGGAAGACAGCTACCTGGCCAACTGAGTGGAAGAGATCCATATTTGTGCCCATTCCAAAAAAAGGTGATTGATCAGAATGTGAAAATTATCAAACAATAACATTAATATCACACGCAAGTAAAATTTTGCTGAAGATCATTTGAAAGCAGTTGCAGCAGTACATCTAATAGGAAACTGCCAGAAATTCAAGTCAGATTTGGAAGAGGAGGTAGAATGACGAATATCATTGCTGATGTCAGATGGATCTTGGCTGAAAGCAGAGAATACCAGAAGGATGTTTACCTGTGTTTTATTGACTGTGCAAAGGCATTTGACTGTGTGGATTATAACAATTATGGATAACATTGGAAAGAATAGGAATTCTAGAACATGTAACCATGCTCATGTGGAACCTGTTCATAGACCAAGAGGCAGTGATTCAAACAGAACAAGGTGGATACTGCATGGTATAAAATCAGGAAAGATGTGCATCAGGGTTGTATCCTTTCACCATACTTATTCAGTCAGTGTGCTGAGCAAATAATCTGAGAAGCCAGACTATATGAAGAAGAATGGGGCATCAGGATTGAAGGAAGACTCATTAACAACTGGCGATATGCAGGTGACACAACCTTGCTTTCTGAAAGTGAAGAGGAATTGAAGCACTTACTGATGAAGATCAAAGACCACAGCCTTCAGTATGGGTTACACTTCAACATAAAGACAACAAAAATCCTCACAACTGGACCAATAAGCAACATCATGATAAATGGAGAAAAGATTAAAGTTGTCAAGGATTTCATTTTACTT
>NW_004444144.1:3680021-3723419 GCF_000243295.1 Trichechus manatus latirostris
CACAATCAATGCCAATGGAAGCTGCAGTCAAGAACTCAAAGGACGTATTGCATTGGGCAAATCTGCTGCAAAAGACCTCTTTCAAGTGTTAAAAAACAAAGATGTCATTCTGAGGACTAAGATGCGCCTGACTCAAGCCATGGTATTTTCAATCATCTCATATGCATATGAAAGCTGGACAATGAAGGACCAAAGAAGGATTGATGCTTTTGAATTATGATGTTGGTGAAGAATATTATATATACCATGGACTGTCAGAAGAGTGAACAGACCTGTCTTGGAAGAAGTACAACCAGAATAGTCCTTGGAAGCAAGGATGACGAGACTTCTCTCATGTACTTTGGACATATTATCAAGAGAGACCAGTCCCCCAAGAAGGACATCATTCTTGGTAAAGTGGAGAGGCAGTGTAAAAGAGAAAGACCCTCGACGAGATGGACTGACACAGTGACTGCAACAATGGGCTCAAATATTTTTTTTTTATTGTGTTTTTTTCTATTGTGAGTGGGGCTGCTCTCAGTCAGAATCTACTCTAGGGCATCTAAGAACAACATTGCCTGTTTATTTCCTTTGGGAACTTGAAGCAGTGACAGGAAGGTGGTTGAAGATTTGTGTTTTCAGGATACGAAGATTTGACACTTTTGGTTTTATTTTTTCTAAAATAAAATATGATTGGTTCAAGTCTGAGTTATTTCTTGTTTCTTCACTGTTTTGTTCTCTTTTGTTTTGGATTTAAAAATACATAATTCGTCTCAAGCAGAGGTACTAAGGCACTGATTAAAGAAAAGCATAAGTATCTGTTTTGATTTCAACTCAAAGTCTAGAAAAGGCTGCAGGTGATTTGGGAGATTAGTGCATATGCCGACATAGCACTCATAAAATAGTTAATTAATTAATTAAACAAATATTTGTTGAGTGTCCTTTACATAATGCTATCTTCTATATTACACTTTAACCTAGGATTTCTTACTTTTGGCCCTTCCATCCTTAGAGGGTTCAAGGATGATTTTTATGGAGCTATGAATCTCCTAAATTCACATGCAAACTTTGTGTATGTGTTTATTCAAAAATATAGATCCATACTTTTTATGGGATTTTCAAAGGGATCTGTAGTCTCAAAAATATGAGGACAACTACTTTAAAATCTAAATTCTTTAAGATCATGGGCCTCGTTTTTTTATTTCCTTGGTGTTGTAACCTGACCCTATGAATGCCAGTAAATTTCCATTAGTCCTTAAGCTAGCCTAAGCCAGATTTGGCCTGCCCGGCATGCGCAAAAGCACCAGCTGACCACTAATTGACCTCAGCAGAGGACACAGCAAGAGGTGGAATGAATCAGAAGAAAAATCATCACCCAGGCACTATTCCAAAGCGAGAGGTCTGAGAAGAACCACGTCACTTCTTGTTTTCTGGCTGCCTTCTAGAATTTTCCCTCCCCAGTACACCTGCGCAGCTGCCATCTTACTTCCCAAATCACATATAAGCCCGGCTTCCTTGTAGCTTGGGGAGTTGGATTTGAGGAACTTCCTTCTGGCTCCTTGTTCTTCACATTGCAATAAACTTACTTTCTCTTTTTCAAAGACCAGTGTCCAGATAATTGGCAGGTCTGAGTGGGCAGGACAAAGACCCACCATCCCAGGTTTGGTAACAATGTCTTGGTTATCTAGTGCTGCCATAGCAGAAATACCACAAGTGGATGGCTTTAACAAAGAGAAATTTATTCTCTCACAGTCTAGGGGGCTAGAAGTCCAAATTCAGGGTATAAGCTCCAGGGGAAGGCTTTGTCCCTCTGTCAGCTCTGGGAGAAGGTCCTTGTTATCAATATTCCCTGGGTGAAGAACTTCTCAGTGCAGGGACCCCGGGTCCAAAAGACATTTTCAATTCTCCTGGCTCTTGTTTCTTGGTGGTATGAGGTCTCCCTGTCTCTCTGCTCACTTCTTTCTTTTATATTTCAAAAGAGATTGACTTAAAACACAACATAATCCTGCCTCATTAACATAACGGTCACTAATCCCACCTCATTAACGTCATAGAGGTAGGATTTACAACACATAGGAAAAATCACATCAGATGACAATACGGTGGACAATCACACAATGCTGGGAATCACGGACTAGCCCAGTTGACACACATTTTAGGACACGATTTAATCTGTAACACTTGGTGTATGCTGGTACAAAAATCGGTATAGAGTACAATATCTATCAGTGCAGATTAATTCAAGATAATAGAAATTTTCTGAATACTTGTTTTGATTCAAGCAAAATGTTTACATGTCAGATAGATGACGTTGAAGACGACAAAGTTGAAGGTAAGAGAGTATTATGGATTGAATTGTGTCTCCCCAAGGGTTCTGTTGAAGTCCTAACCCTTGTAACTATGAATGAGAGCTGGTTTAGAAATTGGGTTTTTCTTTTGTTATGAGATAAATTAAATGAGGTCATATTGGAGTAGGTGGATCCTACCTCCTAACCCCTTCTGAGTGGTGGTTTATAAAAGGGGAGAACAGGCAAGGAAATGAATTGACACACAGGGCAAAGACAGCATGTGAGGATCCCTCTTTAAGCCAGAAGCTGAAAGAGAAAAGGAAGGATATTCCCATAGAGCTGACAGAGAGCAAGCACAGCCCTGCTGGCCCTGAATTTGGATTCCAAGCACCCAGAACTGTGAGAATAAATTCCTCTTCTTTAAAGCTACCCACTGTGTGGTATTTTATTACGGCAGCCCTAGGAAACTAAACTGGGAGTGAGGAGGGAAGCCCATTCCAGAGCCACCTGGGGAGCTTGTTCCCACCTAGCACATATGGAATGAGAATTTCAGGGAAACAGGTAGGTGCAGACAGGTGAACTGCAGACAAGACTTCCCACACGATTTTCATAGAGTTTCCTTCCCTTATCCAGATTGAAAATCACTGGCCTGGTGGGAAAGATAGGTAGGTAAACATCAAATATACTTCAGGACAGGATGCCCTTGGTTCTAAAAAGTGAGCTCATTAACATGCACTGGGAAGCAGAGGAGCCTATGTGAATTTCAGAATACCCTTCTGTGGCTTTGGGTTGGCCTTGAACCATGAGAGGATTTCAGTAAGAACAGAATGACAAAACTTGAAAATGCTGGGTATGGAAGTTTTGATGATGGAGAAGGGAGGGAAAACAGGGTTTTCTGATTTGCTCCTGGATCAAAGAGTGTCCAGATAGGGAAACATGTAGTGCAGGAATCAAGTACAAATATATTAATGCAGAGCTGCAAACACAGGTCTATGCAAGTCAATTTATCTGAGTTGGCTGACAATATCTTTACAACTGACATAGCTCTGTCATAAATTCACCTTCCTTTTATTCATACTCAAGCCTACTGCAAACAGTATGTACTGCTTAACAGATCCAAAGAAGTAGATGGGATTTCCAAGAGCCAATTCAGTATAATCAATATAAATGCTAAAAAGAAGCATTGACATTTATCAAAGCTTCTCAATCAGAAAACTCATTATGAAAAAGTACTTAGGATTTCTGGAATATTTGACAGGGCCAGTGTTTGTCATTTAGCCTGACAATTCAGCCTAAATGATTTCCTGCATCTTGATGTCATTAGCTGGTATTTGGCTAACTGCATAGTATTTTCTTTGGGAATTTTGTCCAAGAAACTAGCTGTTGAATATTAGTTTACTGCGACTTCTGTAACAAATTACCATAAACTTGGTGGCTTAATTAAAATAATGGAAATTTATTTTTTCACAGTTTTGGAGCCCAGAAGTCCAAAACCAAGGTGTCAGCAGGACTGCACTTCCTTTGGAGTCTCCAGGGGAGAATTTGTTCCTTGCCTCTTCCAGCTTCTGGTGGCTGTAGGAATTCTTTGGCTTGTGGTCGTTCTCTCTTCTTTGTGGCAGCTCTGTCTGCTCCATCTCCACAGGGCCTTCTCCTCTGCGTATCTGTCCTCTTCTGTATGTCTCAAAAATCTTTTTGCTGTCTCTTAAAAGGACACTTGTGATGGATGGCATTTAAGGCCCATCTGAATAATTTAAGGTAATCTCTTCCTCTGGAGATGTTGGCGTGGTTAGGTGCCGTCCAGTTGGATCTGTTTCATAACGACCCTGTGTACAACAGAACAAACATTTCCTGATTCTGGGCCATCTCCACAATCATTGCTACACTTGAGCCCATTGTTGCAGCCACTGTGTCAGTCTGTCTCATTGAGGGTCTTTGTCTTTTTTGACTCAATGGCACCTAACAACAACAACTGAGCTGTGTAAGAGTGGGCTGAGTTTGTGTGTGTGTGTGTTTGTACATGGATGTAAACAACTTTCCCGATACTAAAGATGTTGAAGGAGACATAGAAACCCACTTTTTAGATAGTATAGAGTGGACATAAACAAACCAAAAAATCAAACCCATTGCCATTGAGTCGATTCCGACTCATAGTGGCCCTATAGGACAGAGTAGAACTGCCCCATAGGGTTTCCAAGGAGCAGCTGGTCTCTTTGAACTACTGACCTTTTGGGTAGCAGCCAAACACTTAACCATTGCACCACAAGGGCTCATAGAGTGGATATATTTATCATGAAAAAGAGTTATACTAGACAGTCTCTAAAGTCCCTTCCAGCTCTGAATTTCTTCTAACAAATTTTGTCCTGTAAATTCAAGGAGTGTAGAGCCATTATAATATTTTTGGACATTAAAGTTTTGAAGCAATATATAAATGGTCTCAGTGGTGGCACTGGTGCTGGGTCTAGAAAAATTTGCTTCATATCTCTGGACCTCAGCTTCTTTGCCTATGAGATAAGGCACTTGACTTAAATTGTTATAAAAGCTAACATCCTGCCATTCTAGAGAAAGATTCTTTACAGGATTCTTAGCAAAAATGTGCCTAATTTATTGCTCACAACCTTGGTTATTGTACATGAAATACTTTATCAGCCCTAAGAAAATAGCTATTTAAATATCAGCAGTTGAACTGGGTATACTAACTGGCAGCCTTCCATTTTCTAAATGGAAAGGAGAGGTTTTGTGGTACTTCCATTTACTTTAAAGAGAAGAAATATGGTTCCTATTGGCTGACAGGATCTCTTGAAAACCAGATAAATGAGCCTCAACTGAGCAAAATAGTTTTTCAGAAGCTGGTTAACTGAAAGGGGAAAACATGCTACAGATGTTAAATACTGATTTTCAATACTTAGTGTTCAAATTGTTGAATTTGCCAACAGAGTTGCGTGGAACATGGGAAGTTCAGTCAATCAGTGGGCTATTTAGTCAATGATACTTCAAAACAAATTGTTTCTTTAATTCTTCACAAATTTGAATATATTTTTATATATATTGACCAAATAGACTATCTTTTGTTATTATTATATAGATACAGAATGATTGTAGTACTTGCTGGTATGCAATAAATGGATATTTTTCCTGTCCTTCAATCTTTAATCAATTTAAATGTCATTTATTCAATATCTATGGCATGTCAGATGCTGCTTTCCAGTCTAGAAATAAAGAAATGAAAAGACATAGGCCAATTCTTAAGGAGTTCACAGTTTGGTATGGCAGAGAAATGTCCCGGTGAAGTTTGATCTTTGGAAGTTATACCAGAGCTAGAAAAATTGACTTGCGCACCATCATCCTCTAGATAGTAGGTGAAAACAGGCACATTGATGAGCTCCACCAGAGAATGAAATCTTGAGAAACTCCAATATTTAAAAGAGTTCACAGAAGAAGACCCAATGAGTGGAGAAAAACACTGAATATAAAACTCCAGAGAAATAAGTTTAGAATTAAGAAAGTTTGTATCTTCATTTGGATTCCCTAGGAGTCAGACTCTGAAAAAGATTTGAGTGCAAGGAGGTTATTTGGTGAATGATCTTTGTAAGTACCAGTGGGGCAGTGAGGAGGTGGGATAGGAAAGGGAAGAAAGCCAACAACGGGTGTGCTATCAAGCAAGTTACAGCTATGAACAGCTAGGAAACCCTGAGAGCCAATGTAGACAGGTGTTCCAGGGTCATCTTGCTTGAGGGGTAAAGGAGATGGGACATTTATACATCAACTGCTCTTAGTCATTGGTTTATGGCTGTCCCCAGGGGTCATTAGCTCCCTGGCACTTCTGGCGTATCATGTACAGGAAGAGTGGGCTCTGGGGGTCAGAGACAATCCTCAGACAAAAGTGTGTCTGCTTCTGGAGGGAGTTGTCCTGCACAGAAATGTTAAGAGCTTAAGAGATATGGATGGGGCATCAGAAGCACCTGCTACAGTTTAGTGCCATGAGAAGCAAGGGAAGAGGAAGTTTCTGGGAGGATGAAGTGATAAATAATATCAAAAATATCTGACAAATCAAATAAGTAAGAGAAGGACAGAATTGTACACTAGTCATAAGCTGAGGGGAAGGTGCTAGTAGAAATGGCAAAAGCAGAGCTTTAAAAAAAAAGTAGAGAAGGAATAAATAAGAGAAGGATCCAGGAGGAGATGGAGTGTTTGGAGGGAGGGGTAAATATCTATAATTAAACTTCAAAACTTATACACATACACAGAAAAATGATAGTTAAAAATAAATTTTTAAATGATTTAATTCATACATCCATGGATCCAAGAGACTCTCCTTGAACTGCCAAGACTGGCTTAAGTGCCACTTCTTCTCTTTCCAATGCACCCTTTGCTCATTTCTATGGTAGAACTTACCACACAGACTCCAAATTATTTATTTGCTGCTTATGCAGGGATGGTATCAGAGAGAAGTTAGAGCTCCATTTGGTTCATCTGAGCTATAAAACATTGAATTACTCTGTGCCCAGCAATCTCAGGGCACATGAATAGAAACTGCATCCTGGGGCTTATAAACCCAGTCACACAGTGTCCACTGCAAACTGAGTTAGTCCCCTCACATGGCTGACGTTTTCTCCTCAGCTATTGATCAGCTGTTGCGCTGCAGCCCATTGCTGGAATACAAATGATTTCTTTGGAGCAATTACATTTTTCCTAAACAGACTCTAGAGGGAGATAGTCACCTATTGTTCTTTTGTTCATCTCAACAGTTGAAGTGAACAATCTACTCAATGACTGAAAGTAAACTAGAATTATTTCCCATCTTTAAGTCTCTCAAAAACTCATAGAAATGATTTAGAATATTATTTAAGGCAGAGAAGATATGAAAAAATATGTTTGAATTGTTAATCTGGATAATTTATTAAACTGGGACCCTGTTGCACGTTGCCTCTTTGTGTATCTTTTCTAAAGAAGATACACACCAATTGCCTTTTCACACGAAATGAATTTAATCAGAAATAGCAAAGAGTTAAAACACTTCAATTTATTTTAAAAAGCTTGCATAGTGTAAACAATCAGGGATAGCAAAGTGAATCACCCCAAAAAAGCAGGATTTGCAAAAGATTTCATAGATTTTAACACCTGGGAGAGGGTTAAGGAAATATTATTATTCTTGTTATTTAAACAGAATAATCCATTTACATCACTTTCCCAGTAAATAGGCTACGCTGAGCACACAAATTTAGGACATGAGAGGAAAAGAAAAGGAAAATTAGTATGGAACCTAGAGAGAGACATGAAGTAATGGAAGGAAAAGATAACCGATCCCCGACACACTGAGTACTCATGTAGGACCCTTCTGAGCTTCCGTTTTCCAGCTGTCAAATGGGGAATTTTTTTCCTGCTATACCTGTCTTGTGAATGACCAAAGCAAGCAGAAAACTAAAAATGATTGGGACGCGGGGTCCTCGCGAACTGGGCGCGCAGGGCGTCGGGGCCTCCCGCCGCAGGGGATGCAGCGCGGGCGCCGCCGTGGGCTTCTCCGGCGGCGGCTGCTGCTGTGCCTGCTGGCGACCGCCTGCTCCCAGCTCCTCTGCGGCTTATACTCCACGGTGGGGGAGCTGCACCCGGGGGCCTGGGCTGGAGCGGGGACCTCGGAGTCACGGAAGGCCCAGGCCTGCCCCTGGCCCTGGCTCTGCAGCGGCGCCCGCGCTTCCAGCTGCTGCTGCTCTTCGACTTCTCCACCTCGGTTCTCCTGTGGGGCGGCCACCTCACGCAGGAGCTCTGGGACAGCCTGAGCCACCACAGACACCCTACGGCTGGCAGGGCCTCTCCCACCACACCATCGCCTCCACCCTGAGCCTTCTGAATGGCTCCGAGAGCGCGGAGCTGCTTGCCACCTCCACGGGGCCGCGTCCAGACTGCGTTCGCTGCGCTGTGGTGGGTAACGGATGCATCGTGAAAGGCTCCCGCCGGGGCCGGCACATCGACGCCTACGACTACGTTTTCAGCCTCAATGGTGCAGTGATCAAAGGCTTCGAGGACGATGTAGGCACCAAGACCTTCTTCTGCGGTTTCACTGTGAACACTATGAAGAACTCCCTTAAAAACTACCAGGACCTAGGCTTCACTTCCGTGCCCCAAGGACAGGACCTGCGCTATATCTTCGTGCCTTCAGACATTCGCGACTACACAATGCTGAGATCGGCCAATCTGGGTGTGCCTGTCCCCGAGGGCCTTGACAAAGGAGACAGTCCTTAGACCTGTTTTGGGCCAGAGGCAAATTCAAACTACTCTATCCAACCTTCATCCATTACCTGAGAGAGAGGTTTTGGAAATCCAAGTTGATTAACACAGATGTTGGGGACTAGTACCGAGGCCCGCATGCTGCTTACAAATTTGCATACCTGTGACAAATTTGCATACCAGTGACAAATTTGCATACCTGTGACCAGTGCATTGAGCTAATTGCTCACTCAAGTCTTTAATTTAGCTCTGGGATGTGGGGAAAGGGAAAAGATAAAGTACTGTTCTGGGACGGGCTCTGAGGGCAGGTTGTGCTCTGCGGAGTAGCAATCTCAGGCATGGATATAGAGGTGGGGGGATGATGGAAAATACACCACATACAAACCACCTCTATTTAGGTTCAGTTTTTGTGTGATTAAAAAAAAATAAAAATACCAGTTGCTATCGAGTCAGTTCCATCTCATGGCAACCCCATGTGTGTCAGACTAGAACTGTGCTGCATAGGGTTTTCAATGGCCGAGTTTTTCTGTAATAGATCGATAGGACTTTCTGAGGAGACTTTGGATGAGCTCAAACCTCCAACCTTTTGGTTAGCAACCAAGCAAATTAACCATTTGCACCATCTAGGGTTTTGTGTGATGCTAGGGTTGAAATAGGTAAGGTTGTATCAGGACAAGACCACTTGAGTATCTCTAGGCTCCTTTGGGAGTCTGGCCTTTTCTTCTGTGAGAAACTTTTAGTGGAAATGTCAACAGCCCATACAAGGTTATAGATTCTTATACATTACCAGTGGTCTTAGGAAACTAGTAGATGGCTTGTTGGACCTGGTTTGGCAAATTATTTTTATCTCCTGTCTTCAGAAGAAAGAGTAGAGCTTGGCTTGGTGGACGGGGATCCCTCATTAACAGATTTGATACTCTTTCCAAATGATGCTTATTTGGCCATAAGGGCCAACTGTTGTCGAAATTCCTCTTTATACTATTTTCCCTTCCCATGGCCCTGAAGAGCAAGGGAAGGAGAAAGACTGTGGGTGACTTAAACCTATCTCTACTTCCTTGATAACAATTTCAAAGCCTGTGACCTTTAGCATGGCCACGTGACAGCTGATGGAAATCCCCAAGTTGTAGAGCTGTTCTCAAAGCTGTCTGGACTGAGTTCAAGGTTCAAAGGCCTCTGGATCCAATTCATTGTCTTATTTTCCACTGCCAATTGAAATACCCAAATGCTTCTTCTCTTATGTCACTTTACCCGTGCTAAGAAGCCCTGGTGGCGTAGTGGTTAAGAGCTTGGATGCTAACCAAAAGTTCAGCAGTTGAAATCCACTAGCCGTTCCTTGGAAACCCTATGGGGCAGTTCTACTCTGTCCTATATGGTCACTATGAGTCGGTATCAATTCAATGGCAAAGGGACGAGTTCATCACATGCCATTTGTTTGATATACTGAGAAGTCTTCAGCTTGTCCAACTGTTGCTCCTTTTGTTTAGATGAAAGCCAGACTGTTAAATAATACACAAGTCATGGTCTCCATAGGGACCAATAAAAATTAATGAAACAGGCTGACAGGACTGCCTAAAAACCGGAGTCTTATTTGTTTAATTTGCTCTTAACAATCGTGAAGGATCTTTTCTTCTTAAGAGGTTTTTGGAGCGTGGGTGGATTAAGTTGTTATCTCTAAGTTTGGCTAGTATGATACAGGTAATGACCAGCATTATGTTTATCCTAATTTTCACACCTGATACCTGATCTTGTGAACAGATGCCAGTCAATTTAAAGGCAGTGGCATAGACAAAACCTTGTCAGTGATATGGCAAGATTCTCCACCCAAGGGCTGGAGTCAAGGTTCTCTGAGCTATGGAAGCAGCAGAGCATGGCATGGGTAAGAGATGGTAGTAGAGGCCAATGAAGCCAGATTGCCATATTTGGGGCTAGAAGTGGTTAGCACTGGGCCGCTCCTCAGTGAACCCAGAAATCTTCTCTCCTAGGCTGAGTTTACTGGACAAGCAACTTGTTCTTAATATGTATGAGTTTACGTTTTCTGTCTGTACACTATACTTGAATATTCAACTCAGCCCATGGGAAATTAGGAAGAAGCATATTCATGCATAATTGGTTGAAATATTTTTTTATGAGTCAATAAGATGGGAATGTAACCTTTTAAAAGATCTAAACCCACAGCAACTCAGAGCAGTTACTTTGCATGATTTATACTGGGATTTATACAAGGATGCCAAATTCCCCAAAGACAAACACGCTGAAGCCTGTGATAACTGCATAATAAATTCACCTGAGGATAATAGGGGAGACTGTGCATCAAAAAGCAACCCCTATCACACAACTTTTGCCAATTCAATTTTTACAGATGTACAATTTGTTGACAGTAATTACAATAATTGGCTGTGCAACTTTACCCTTAATCAATGGAATTTTTTCACGACCATTAAGCTCCTTCCCTTTCCCCCTCCCTCTCACTCCTGCTAATCACTAATAAACTTTGATCTCTGTGCATTTGCTTTGTCTTTTGGTACAGTGAAGTCATACAACATTTGTCCTTTTGTGATTGACTTACTTCACTCAGCATAATGTCTTCAAGTTCCAACTATATTGTAGCCTGTATCAAGACTTCATTTCTCCTGCAGGCTAAGTAGTATTCCATTGTATGTATGTACAACATTTTGTTTACTCATTCATATGTTTATGAGCATTTAGGTTGTTTCCATCTTTTGGCTAGTGTGAATTGTGCTGCAGTGAACACTGGTGTACAAGTCTGTTGAATTGGCAAAAGTTGTGTGATAGATATAATTACAACAATAAGAAAAGTACCTGCTGAGGCTACATATGTACAACCAAAAAACCTCATGGGATTTAGGTCCTTGCTTTGGAGGTTTAGGGTTATGGGTTCATGGGATATCACAGTTAATTGGCCTCATAATGTGTTTAGTGCGTCTGTGCTACCTCCTAGTTTGTTGCATAGTGCCTGGGATCTTAAAAGCTCGCAAGTGGCCATCCAATGCACAACAATTGGTCTCTATTTACCTGAAGCAACAGAGGAAGAAGTGTCAGGAATAGGAGGAGGAAATGGATGTGTGGCTAATTGCCTCCATGAACAACTCCCACCTTTGCCACGAGACCAGAACTGGATGGTGCGCAGCTACTATTACTGAACATTTTGATCAAGGGTTCTATAGACGAATCCTGGTCAAAAAGGGGAAAATGCAGAAAAGATTTTAAAATTCTCATGGACTCCAGACTTTCTGGACTCACGGTTGTTGTTGTTAAGTGCCGTCCAGTTGGTTCCAGCTCATAGAGACTCTATGTACAACAGAATGAAACACTGCCTGGTCCTGCACCATCCTCACAATTGTTGCTATGTTTGAGTCTATTGTTAAAGCCACTGTGTCAATCTAACTTGTCGAAGGTTTTCCTCTTTTTCACTGACCCTCTACTTTACCAAGCATGATGTCCTTCTCCAGGGACTGGTCCCTTCTGATAACATGTCCAAAGTATGTGAGACAAAGTCTTGCGATCTTCACTTCCAAGGAGAACTCTGACTGTACTTCTTCCAAGACATACT
Source organism: Trichechus manatus latirostris (assembly GCF_000243295.1). Classification (NCBI taxonomy): domain Eukaryota; kingdom Metazoa; phylum Chordata; class Mammalia; order Sirenia; family Trichechidae; genus Trichechus; species Trichechus manatus. The sequence continues at coordinate 3,692,082 of NW_004444144.1, forward strand.
TGTTTGTTCTTCTGGCGGCCCATGGTATATTCAACTTTGTTCACCAACACCTTAATTCAAAGGCATCGAGTCTTTTTCAGTTTTCCTTATTCATTGTCTATGGAGGCTAGATGAAACCCTGAAACTATTGCCCTGAGATAATCTTTATATCTGAAACCAAAAATATCCCCTGAAGTACTCTTAAAAAGTAACAGTAGTTTAGCTTAGCTAGTAAAAAATGTCTGCCTTGAGCATTATGCTCTTTTCAGAACTATCTGTATGGGATTCAATTGACAACAGTAACGTGAACGATTAGATAGGCGTGTTAAGGGGTAATGAGTTTGTGTAAATAGGAGAGGAACAACGCAGAAAAGGAGGATGAGAATGGCTGCACAACTTGAAGAATGTAATCAATATCACTGAATTGTACACGTAGAAACTTGGATTGGTGTATGTTTTGCTGTATATATTCTCAACAACAACAAAATAAATAAAAGAAAAAAATGATTAAAAAAGAAAAACAGCCCCTTACTCTACCTCACTTATTGATTGGATCCTTCTTTTTAATGAGTCTTTAGAAAAAGGTTGAGCTGGTTCCTCTTGTGTTGGGATGGAGACACTCACAGGACATTGAGACTGAGGTTTATTCACCAGTAATTTCACTCAGCCTTTACTTGGAAAGCAGGCCTAGGAAGGAAAACTTCTGCATGGCCTTCAAAAGCTCCCAAATGGCTAATATAATGGGGCAGCATCCCATAAGCCTTTGTGTTCCCTGACTAAACAGTCTTAGAATGATCCCTCTCACTGCACTCTTCCTACTCCAGTTGAGGCTGCACTTGGCTCTCCTCTTCAGCCTCACTCTGCTCTTCTCCCAGCACATTTCTCCATCAATACTTACCATTCCAAGTCCCATCCTCTTAAGGTGAGGCACTCCCAGTGAACTATTTGCCTTCAGCTTTCTTTTTTTTTTAAGTTTTTCTATTAGTTTTCTATTGCTTCCAGAATAAATTACCACAAAACTTAAGGGCTTAAACAACACAAATTTATTATCTTACAGTTTAATACATCAGAAGAATGCCACAGATTTCACTGCACTAAAATCAAGATGTTGGCAGGGTTGTGTTCCTTTCTGGAGGCTCAAGGAGAGGATCTGTTTCCTGCTCATTCAGGTTGTTAACCGATTTCAGTTCCTTGTGGGTATAGGATTGATACATCTGTTTTCTTTCTGGCAGTCAGCTGAAGGCTGTTCCTAGCTTTTAGAGGCTGTCTGCGTTCTTTGGCTCATGACCCCCTTCCTTCCTCCATCTTTGAATCCAGCAGCTGTGGGTTGAATCCATCTCATGCTTTGAATCTCTCCTTCTTCCATCTCATCTCTCTGGTCCAGCCTGGAAAAATTCTCTGCTTTTAAAGAACATTAGATTTGACCCACCTGAACAATCCAAGATAATCTCTCTATTTCAAGATCCTTAAATTACTCACATTTTCAAAGTCCCTTTTGCCATGTAAGGTAACATATTCACAAGTTCTGGGGATTAGTGTGTGGGGATCTTTGGGGGCTAATATCCTGCCTATCACAGACACCAAACATATAAATTTTAAAATGAGGTTTTATTGCCTTAATATAATGAAGGCATGATATAGGGATTTCTAAACTGTAACGGGGCCGTAAGGGGGAATAATGTTAGACTGGAGGTTTTTTCATTGCCCATCAAAATTTTCAATAGAAAAAGCTGGTCAAAATGGCTTTTTTTACTCTCTTGTTTTAACTTCTATATAAATTTGTTTCGTGTTTGACAATTTTTGAGAAACGGCTTTTTGCCAGGCAATATGCTAAACACATTTGCTTGGTTTTGCCACTAAATCACTTCAACACTAGGAAAAAGATATTTAGATCTTCATTTCATAGATCAGGAAACTGATTTTAGAACTATGCAATGCGTTGCCTGGGATCATGCAGTGAGTACATGGTATCTCAGGGATTTGAACACGGTTCTCTAGAGTCTAGGATTCTTCAGAATGCAAAATATCATCTCTTCAATTATATACCCAATTTCATATGCATAATGTTCATATCTCTATTATCATAATAGTTTCTTGTTTTTGTTTTGTTTTTATTTCTGAGATCTTAGAAGCAGAAAACATACATTTTGTTTACCTATTGAAAAAAAGTTAAGTGCATTTTAGGTGTGTATCCTGATTTTGTAAAATATTTTATTATAATTTCTTAGCATCTAGGCTAAGACAGAATAGGAAGGAATGCCTGGAGATCTAGTTACAAAAATTAGCCGATGAAAACCCTATGGAGTGCATCAGAATATTGTCCAATACAGTGTTAGAAGATGACCTCCTAGATTGGAAGGCACTCAAAATACAGTGGCCACAACAATGAACTCAGACATACCAACAATCATAAAGATGGCATAGAATGGGACAATGTTTTGTTCTATTGTGCATGGGGTCACCATGAGTTGGGCTGACTTGATGGGAACTAACAACAACAACAATTTCTTATCAGGTTAATAAAATTATACAGTTAGGTCATTTTAAAGGGAATTTAACCAACACAGAGTTTATTCTAATACAATTTGTTTTTATCCCTAAAATACAACTCGGGTGAGATTCTAGAGTATCTGCACAACACCTTCATTTAACTCGTCTATAATGCGAATGTAGGTATTTTAATTTTGTTGTTTTCCCCTCTAACCCATAGTATCTTTGCAATTGGTTACTTTAATTCAAGGCAATTTCCAAACCAAAACTGAGGCAATTATTAGCCCATTATGAGAGGTAATTAATAGATCATTCATTCACATTATTGAAGACTTTGGTTTCAAACATTTTTTATCTGGTAGACCTTTCTGATGACAGGTCTCATAATCTGTCTATAAGTTGCTTGGGAGACTAATTCTTCACTTCTTCTTTAGTTCCTAGACTGGATTTTCTGTGCTGTGAAATGGAGGGTCAAGTTCTTACTTTGCACCTTTGTAGTCAAGTAATTCTCTCCCTATGTTTCTAAGTCTTTTCCCTCCTTCACCTCCTTTCACCTGGCCTCACCCACTGCCAGACCTCTTTCGCCAGAGGGAAAGTGATATTCTCTCTTTTCAGTAATGTATATAGTTAATACCAATCTTCAGAGTTGCCACACTCATGCAAAGCAGAAAATTAGAGAAAATGTTCTCCTCCTGTAAAAGTAACCATTTAGGAATGGCAGAGAAATGCAGAGATTCCCAAATCATCCTGGCTAGATGGTTTATGTCTGCTCCTCCCACTGGCAGCTTCTAAGTCAAATAGAATCTCTGAGCAGCCTCTCCTGGTGGCAATTTCTAGACCATATTCTCTACTGGAGCCCTCCTGCCTGAAGGAATCGCTTCAAGCTCTGTGGGTTGCAGGAAAAGTTAGATCCTTTTTAATTCTACCTCCTGATGTTATTTTACTACAGAGTCCCTGTGGTGCCCTTTAGTTGAGGCTGTGAAGCCACTCAACTAATTTATGGATGATATATTTAGAAGTGTCTCTTTAAACTTCCAAAGAGTTTCACAACATCTCAGCAGCACATACTTAGCCCCTCCCTGATGATATTTTTTACCATTTTGCAAGAAAGAGCTCAGATCCACTGACTCCCCGAATTAGTGTAAATATTCATTCATTCATGCAACACATATGTAATAAGTACCTACTTTGTATCAGTCACTTTTCTAAACATTGAGGAATAGAGAATTTAACCAAAGAGACAAAAATCTCTGTCAACGTGGAACTTCTTTTCAAATAGAAAGAGAGAGAGAATATAATAAATATATAAATTACATAAGATGTTAGATAATAATTAATCAGGGAAGCAAATTCTGGAATGGGTGTGGGGTGTATTTTCTTCAGGCCCTGCTCATCCTTGCTGTCTTGGGGCAGTGTCTGAATTTAAGTTACGGATATGGTGGACATTGTTAGATACTTATCTAATATCCATACTGCATTGTTATTTAATAACAGAATTCTCATTTTCTCTGGGCAACCTATACTCACTTTCCCAGACTCCCTTGCAGCTAGAGGAGGCAATGCAACTCAGCGCTGGTCATGAGACACAGGCATTTTTTCCTGGAGTAATTGTCCCTTTTGCCTCAAAAAAGCAAAGACTTTAGAGGAGACAATGCTTTGTCTATTGCTCTTCAGCTTTATTCCTGTCCAGAATGTGGACATAGACCCTGGAGTTTCAGAAGTCATCACAAAATCAGGATGAAAGCATGGCAGAGCAGGAAACTGGACCTCAAGTGGTTGTATCGGACCTGACTATCTCTTTCTCCCAGGAATGCCACAGCGTATAATTCCAAGGGTTTCCATTCACATAGTAGCCTCTACGTTTGGCCTCTTGGAGCAAACTTTTAAGGGCTACTTTATTAATGGGGCTTTATGGAACTGTATAACACAGCAGCACTGTATTTTTTATTAGTCCCTCTTTGATTTATTCATAGTAGTCTAGTTGCAATTACATACAGTCAAACACTGTGTTAGAGATTCACTAAGGGAGAATAACAATAGCCTTACTTCCTCTTCAAAAGTTTTCTCTCAGGATACAGAGGCACATACTCAAATTGAGTCTTAGCACAATCCTGGTATCCTGTGCGGCAGATATGGGAAGTGGACTGTAATAGTGACTCTAATAGTGATTCATGTGTCAAGTTTATTTTCTTGCCAACACAACACATTCTTGAGAACCCAACTTGTTCAGGAAGCAGAATTAAAGAAAGATGAGGCTGGAAGTATTAGATTGTGAGTCAACAATTAGGGAAACATCAAATAATCAGAACTGTATCTCATATTATATAAACCCAAGGGGTGGTTATTCCTCAAACCCACACCCAAGTTCCTGCACATCAAGCCGACGTCCTGGTATCTCTGACTCTGTGCCCATTGCCATGGAACTGATTCAGCCTTTATGTTGTGTTTCCTGAGCCTCGTACTCAGACTTGATCTCCTTGCCTTCAGTTTACTTTCTCTCTAATTGAGTCTTCATATTGCCATAGAGTTATCTTTCTCAAAATCATATCTTGCATTCACTGTCCTTCTTTAAAACCTTCTTTAGATAAATGCTGCCTTCTGGCTGTAGCTTATATGCTTTAGTTTGGCATACCAGGTCCTTTACGCTATGGCATTGTTTGACCTTCTAGTCTCAATTCCTGGCACTAACCAAGACTTGATGTTGTCTGAACACATGCCAACATTTAAGCATTTGTGCATTTCTTGCTCATGGGTTTTCTTTCTGTCAGAAACGTCCTCCTTCCTCTCAACTTTCTGCACTCTTCCTGCTCTGCCTTCAAGGCTCAGTGAATGGTATCTTTTCTGTGAAATTTTTTCCTAATTTCTCCAGAGAGTTGGTTATTCCTTACCCTGCATTATTCCTTACATGACACGCAGTACTACCTCATTCAAAACAAACAAACAAACAAATCTGTTGCTGTCAAGTCGATTTCAACTCATAGAGACACTATAGGACAGAGTAGAATGGCCCCATAGGGTTCCAAGGAACAAATGGTGGATTCAACCTGCAGACCTATTGGTTAGCAGCCGAGCTCTTAACCACTACACCAAACTACCTCATTAGAGGACTGTTATGAATTGAATTGTGTCCCCCCAAAATATGTGTTGGAATCATATCCTCTATACCTGTGAATATAATCTGTTTCAGAATAGGGTTTTCTTTGTTACATTAATGAAGCCATATCAGTGTAGGGAATGTCCTAACCCTAATAATTTCTGAGCTATAAAAAGAACAAATTAGACACAGAAGAAAGCACAAAGGGGAGTAAGATGCTGTGTGAAGATTGTCAAGGAGCTGAGGAACACCAGGTCTGCAGGAGCTGAAAGAGACAAAGGATTTCCCCCAGAGCTGACACAGAGAGACTTCCTCTATAGCCGGTGCCCGGAATTCGGACTTCTAGCCTTCTGAACTGTGAGAAAATAAATTTCTGTTCTTCACAGCCACCCACTTGTGGTTATTTCTGTTACATCAGCACTAGCAAACTAAGACAAACACTTATTCAACTCTATTGTAATGATTAATTATCATTTATTCCTATCTGTCTCTCTCACTAATTATGAGTTTCTAAGGGTTCAGATCAATTATCTTATTAATCTTTATATCTCGAATTTTGGTATAAGTGCTCAGCAAGTATGAGATCAGCTTCAAAATTTATTTTCCATTTAGAACTTAATTTAAGGAAATATCCCAACCATCAAATACTCTGGTTATATTAGAGATGAGGATGAAGTGATCAAAAATTCCAAATGCAAACTTTCTGAATTATTTGGAAGCAGAGTCAAAACGTTGCCTTATTTGGAAAATTACTGATCTGAGACCGTTAGTAATGTGGAGACTTGTAGCACTTCTGAGATGCATTCTGGATATTATGTAAAATAATTATCATAATCTTCAGCATAAGCACTAAATAATCATCAACAGATATGTGTTTGTGTATATTTATACATGCCCAGTGGTAGAAAATATAATTTAGTTTCTTAAAAACCAAAGCAACAATATTTTAAGAGATTACATTGTACAAGCATATATAGTAATCTTCACTTGGCTGGAATAAGAGCTCATCCAATTTGGTTAGATGAAAGTGGTATAAGCAATGCACATTGATATCAAGAGAGCTTACTGTATTTAATGTTGACGGATGCTTAACATTGTCAATTAATGTATGGTTCCAATAGCAGTGAGTGGGAACATTGCTTTCAGGTGCAAGCTTGTGAACAAATAAAGTTTATTATAAAGTTTCATCTCATGGGCTTATGTTTTCCCATTGAAAACAATAAACAGACTAATGCTTATATATGACACGTCTGAGGGAATCCGGCTAGGAGCACTGTGCTCTGTACTGGAAATCCTCAGGAGGCCATGAGAAAGTGGAGATAGGTTGGCACTGCTTGCTCAAAACTACTTGGGCAGTCTCACTCCTCTGTTCTCTCTCTCTTTCTCTTTTTTTCTAAACGGGCATTTTATTTGAAGTATGGTGTCTGTGGCCATGCCATTTGGGTAGACCATTATATATTATCTGTACTTTAAAATACATCAGTGGAGGCTGTGTGATACATATATGTGTGAGAAAATTAACTTTAATTTACAACAAAAGAACTGTTGTTTAACATTTGACATATCCTATTCAAATCCACGTAGTCTCTGGTGGTGTAAATTGTTAATGTGCTTGGCTGCCACCCGAAATGTTGGCTGTTTGAATCTACTTAAAGACAACCCAGAAGAAAAGCCTGGCAACCTATTTTGAAAAAAATCAGGCATTGAAAACCTTAGGGAGCACAGTTCTGTTCTGACACATATAGGGTTGCCATGAGTCAGAGCTGACTCGATGGCAGCTGGTTTCCTGGGTGGTTAGTGAACATTTTAAAGGTCCTTATCAGGATTCCACACTTTACATGAAGCTCAAGCAGGCACTTCAATATCACCACCGAAATCTGCATTAGCTTCTCACTACTCAAAATATGGCCCAGAGACCTGCAGCATGGGCTTCATCTACTAGCTTCTTAGAAATGCAGATCCTCAGGCCCTTACCTAGGCCTACTGAATCAGAGTCTGCATTTTAACAAGACCCCCAGAGGATTCTGTGAACATAAAATTTGAGAAGCACTGCATTTGACAGTTTTTTAATTAGTATAAGAGATATTAGAAATATTTTTTGTTTTGGTGAAACAAGCAATGACAAAAACATTTTTTTGGTTGGTTAGAATTATTGCATAGGCAACTCTACCGTGGCAAAAACTAGATATAAGAATCTGGGGAGTCCAGAAGCCTTGGTGGTTTCATCCCAAAATTAATCTAGAACTTGTTTGGTCTCATATTCCCTCACTTAACAGAAGATTCTGTAATCTTAATTGACTACAAGGTTAGCTGGATCTGCCCTTGAAATATTGTTACATTTATCTTTGAATGAAGCATTCGTGAAAAGTGCTTGTCATTGTCTTACAGAGAGTGAGGATGTCACATGACTGCTTTTGTGCTTGTTTGCTTGTATAAAAGTTTGCATGTGTTTCTAAATTTGTGTGTCTGAGACTTCTTGCAGTATAACATCATGACTTGCACCTGGTAGGCAGCCCAGTAATCACTGGGAGCTTGGACATTTACCAAGAAGGATCTTACAATTAAAAAAGACCAAATTGTTTTGTGCAGTCTGCAACAAAGACTTGGAAAGTACATAACCTTACAATTTCTCTTCATATTTTTTTAGTAGTGATTTTGGCTTACTGACTAGTCTCATGAGTAAGACTATTTTGTATTCAGAGCAAACCTCCAGTCCAGGTCAGATTGAGCTCTACCACTACTGATATTCTGTTCTCAGTGCCACTGGTGGGATTATATGTTCATTTCTGTAAACGGAACTTGGCCTTACATTGTAATACTTCTTCAAGGAATCATGTTAATTGCCAGCAGATGGCACAAATAACCTTGTGTACTGCATAAATTCTTCTTCAACATTCTCTTACTTCCTCATTCTCAGGTGAGGGATCAACTCTATTTACTTACACATCTTCCATTTCATTATGTTGCTCATATGCAAGTTCAAGTTGAAGCTGAAGAAAATTAAAATATGTCCATGGCAGCCAAAGTATAGCTTTGAGTGTATCCACCTAAATTTAGAGATCATCTCAAGAATAGATTTGATGCACTGAACACCAAGGACATCATACATGAAGAAAGCAGAGGGTCATTAAAAACGCAAGAAAGAAAAGACGGCAATGGATGTCAGAAGAGACTCTGAAACTTGCTCTTGAACGTAGAGTAGCTAAAGTGAACAAAAGAAATGATGAAGTAAAAGAACTGAAGAGAAGATTTCAAAGGGCAGCTTGAGAAGACAAAGTAAAGTATTATAATGAAATGTGTAAACAACTAGAGTTGAAAAAACAAAGGGTAGAATACGCTCGACATTTCTAAAGCTGAAAGAACTGAAGAAAATATTCAAGCCTTGAGTTGAAATATTGAAAGATTCTATGGGAAAAATATTGACTGACACAGGAAGCATCGAAAGAAGATGGAAAGAATATAGTCACTGTACCAAAAAGAACTGGTCAACATTCAGCCATTTCAGGAGATAGCATATGATCAAGAACCGATGGTACTGATGGAAAAAATCCAAGCTGCACTGAAGGCATTGGTGAAAAATTGACAGAACACCAATTGAGATGTTTTAACAAACAGATGCAGAACTGGAAGTGCTCGCTCATCTATGCCAAAAAATTTGGGCGACAGCTGCTTGGCCAACTAACTGGAAAAGATTCATATTTGTGCCCTTTCCAAAGAAAGGTGATCCAACAGAATGCAGAAATTATCAAACAATATCATTAATATCATACACAAGTAAAATTTTGCTGAAGATAATTCAAAACTGGTTGCAACAGTATATTGACTGGGAACTGCCAGAAATTCAAGCCAGACTTAGAAGAGGATATAGAAATGATGGATGTCATTGATGATGTCAGATGGATCTTGGCTGAAAGCACAGAATAACAGAAAGATGTTTACCTGTGTTTTATTAACTATGCAAAGGCATTCAATTGTGTGGCTCATAACAAATTATGGATAACATTGCAAAGAATGGGAATTCCAGAACATGTAATTATGTTCATGAGGGACCTGTATATAGACAAAAAGGCAGTCGTTCGAACAGAAGAAAGGGATACTGTGTGGTTTAAAATTAGGAAAGGTGTATGTCAGGGTTGTGTCCTTTCACCATATTTATTCAATCTGTATGCTGAGCAAATAATCCTAGAAACTGGACTATATGAAGAAGAATGCAGTGTCAGAATTGGAGGAAGACTCATTAGGTTGTGCCATGCAGATGACACAACCTTGCTTCCTGAAAGCAAAGAGAACTTCAAACACTTACTGTTGTAGACCAAAGACTACAGCCTTCAGTATGGATTACACCTCAACTTAAAGAAAACAAAAATCCTCACAACTGGACCAATAAGCAACATCATGACAAATGGAGAAAATATTAAAACTATCAAGGATTTGATTTTACTTGGATCCACAATCAACATCCATAGAAGCAGCAGTCAAGAAATCAAATGACACGTTGCATTGGGCAAATCTGATACTAAAGACCTCTTTAAAATACTAAAATGTAAAGATGTCACTTTGAGGACCAAGCTGTGTCCCACCCAAGCCATAGTATTTTCAATTACCTCATATGTATGTGAAAGCTGTACAGTGAATAAGGAAGACCGAAGAAGAATTGATGCATTTGAATTATTGCGTTGGTGAAGAATATTGAATATACCATTGACTGCCAGGAGAATGGACAAATCTGTCTTGGAGGAAATATATCCAGATTGCTCCTTAGAAGTGATGATGGTGAAACTTCGGCTTGCTTACTTTGGACCTGTTATCAGGAGGGACCAGTCCCTGGAGAAGGACATCATGCTTGGTAAAGTAGAGGGTCAGTGAAAAAGAGGCAGATCCTCAATAAGATGAACTGACACATTGGCTATAACAGTGGGCCCAAACATAGCAATGATGTTTAGGCCCGCTGATGGCACAGGATTTAGCATTGTTTCTTTCTGTCGTACATAGGGTTGCTGTTAGTTGGAACTGACTGGACAACACCTAACAACATTTCTTTCTATGTTAGCATAATAAAGTCTAATCTATGGCCTTTCCACGTTCCTTGTTGGTCTACATCCTGAACCTCTGATTGTATTTAATGTGCTGAATGGCTTATTGGGTTCCAGCAGTTAAGTCTGTCCACAGTGTTCATATTGCTGGTAGAAAGGAAATTACTTTAATGGTGAAGGATCTGATAGACAGAGACATGAAATGGCTTATTCCAAAACATATTGATCTGGATGCCGTACTGATAATTAAACATGTATCACTTTTTTATATCTCTGCTCCAGTCACAGAGTTGACAGAAAGACTACCTTAGCCACTCTTAGGCAAGCAAATCACTTTTAGGATGCTGTACTTATTTCCTTCCCTCAGATCAGGATAGGAAGTGGAAAACGGCACCTAAAGACAAATGGGATAGTGGTAGCTCTTAGAAAAATTCTATCCTGTCCCCAAAATTGGTATCCATCCTCCAACCACAAACCCTGAGCCATCTTTGACATCTTCCATAATTGAAAAGGAAAATTGCTCAATTTCTGTGTTACACTAAGAATCCAAGAGAGTGGTATGTTTGGCCAGACTTGGCATCAAGGAAGTCCCCAAAGAACTACAGAAATGGACCAGTGAGTCTTTCCCCTGGGTTGTCACATTGCCTTGGTTTGCCTATGGAAGTTCTGCTTTCAACTGTGTTGCTAAGGGGGATTGAGAAATGATGAGAGTGTGCACAGAGTTAGCCCTAGTACTCTCCCTCTTTGGTTGTAGAATCGAAGAAATTCTTATTCATCTTCCCGCTTCCTGATCCAAGCATAGTCTCCCACATTTGACTTACTTATATTACATTATAGATCAAGATTTTAATGGCATAATTTTTATTTTCACCATTAATTGGTAATGATTATCTTCGTGCCCTGTCCTATACCTCTCCTCTTGAACTTCAACCTGTATCAATTACGCTTAGATGTCCACATAGTAGGAGCTCTGGTGGCACAGTGGTTAAGTGCTCAGTTGCTAACTGAAAGGTTAGTGGTTCGATCCCACCAGTGGCTCTGGGGGAGAAAAGACTTCACAATTTGCTGCTGTAAAGATTACAGCCTAGGAAACCCTATGGGGGAAGGTCTACGCTATCATATAGGGTTGCTATGAGTTGAAATCTACTTGACAGCACACAACAACGATAATCCGATAGCATTTCAAATTCAACATATCTAAGATAAAACATAAACTTAATCAATATTTATTGAAGATCTGTCATATATTACACATTGTGCCTAATGGACTCATTTTACTCTGTCCCCCACCCTCAGCCACAGTCTGGGTCTTCTAATATTTTCCATCTCAGGAAACAGCACCACCATCCATCCATCGTCTAAACAAGCCTTGAGTCATCTTTGACATCTCCCTCTCCCTTATTCCCCCAGAGCTAATCATGTCAATATGTCCTAAAAATTATACTTCCTTAATATCCCTAAAATTGTACTCTCTCTTTATGTGGACAGTCTCAGTACAAGTCTCCATTCTTTCTGACATGAATGATTGAAATAGTCTCAAATAATCTCTTTAACTTCAGCCTGGCCCTTTGCCAGTCCAGTGATTTCCAAGCTGTCTGTTCATAAAATTCCCTTGGAGGGCTTGTGGAAAGTGCAGATCCCTAGACATCACCTCAAACTGTCAGACACTCTGAGAGTTGGAGTCAATGTTTTTGTTCTTTTAAACAAGCACTGGAAGTGATTCTCCTACAGGTTATCAAAGCCCACATTTGGGAGATTCTGCCTTATCATTGCTAGAGTAATATTTCTTATATGCAAATTTGATTCCATTGCTACTTTTTATGATACCCTCATATACAATTCTTCAATGGTTCTACTTTTTTCTTCTTTTTTTATTGTAAATAAGGTCTTTTCCTACCTGTTTTATGAGTCTTATTTTTTCCATCTACGCTCTGTTATACTCTATACCATTGTCCTCAAACTTTGCTGTGCGTTATAAACACCTTGGGAACTTTAAAAGTTACTGATGCCTGGGTCCTACCCCAGACACCCTGATGTGATTGGTATGAGACTGGATGAGCACTGGGATTTTTAAAGCTCCTCAGGTGACCCTAGTATGCAGGAAAATTTGAGAATCACAAGTGGTTTTCAAACCTGCATGCATATTGAAATCATCTGTGCAACATCAAAAACAAAAACTTCCTCCGGAGTCATCTTTTTTTTTTTTTAATTGTACTTTAGGTGAAAGTTTACAGCTCAGGTTAATTTCTCATACAAAAATTTATACAAATACTGTTATGTGACACTAGTTGCAATCCCTACAATGTGACAACACACTCTCCCATTCCACCCCGGGTTTCCCGTGTTCATTTAATTGGCTCCTATCCCTTTCTGCCTTCTCATCTTGCCTCTGAACAGGAGCCTCCTATTTAGTCTCGTGCATCTGCTTGAACTAAGAAGCACACTCTTCATGAGTATTATTTTGTTTTACAGTCCAGTATAATCTTTGTCTAAAGAGTTGGTTTTGGGAATGGTTTTAGTTATGGGTTAACAGAGCTTCCAGGGGCCATGTTTTCGAAGGTTCCTCTAGTTTCAGTCAGACCACTAAGTCTGGTCTTTTTACATGAATTTGAGTTCTGCACCCCACTTTTCTCCTGCTCCGTCAGGGACTCTGTTGTGTTCCCTGTCAGGGCAGTCATTGGTGGTAGACAGGCACCATCTAATCCTTCTGGTCTCAGGCTGATGGAGTCTCTGGTTTATGTGGCTCTTTTGTCTCTTGGGCTAATATTTTCCTTGTGTCTTTGGTGTTCTTCGTTCTTCTATGCTCCAGGTGAGTAGGGACCAACTGATGCATCTTAGATGGCCGCTCACAAGGTTTTAAGACCCCAGACATCACTCACCAAAGTGGGATGCAGAACATTTTCTTAAAAAACTTTGTTATGCCAATTGACCTAGATGTCCCCTGAAAACATGGTCCCCAGACCCCCACCCCTGCTACTTTGTCCCTTGAAGTGTTTGGTAGTGTTCAGGAAACTTCTTAGCATTTGTTTAGTCCACTTGTGCTGACTTCCCCTGTATTGTGTGTTGTCTACTATCTAGTTAGTGAATTCCTCTCTCCTTCCCACCCCACCCTCGAAACCATCAAAGAATGTTTTCTTCTGTGCTTAACCTTTTCTTAAGTTCTTATAATAGTGGTTTCATACAGTATTTGTCCTTTTGTGACTCATTTTACTCAGCATAATGCCTTCCAGATTCCTCCACGTTATGTTTCACGGATTCATGGTTGTTCTTGATCATTGCATAGTATTCCATTGTGTGTATACTATAATTTGTTTATCCATTCATCTGTTGATGGGCACCTAGGTTGTTTCCATCATTTTGCTATTGTGAACAGTGCTACAATGAACATAGGTGTGCATATATCTATCTGTGTGATGGCTCTTATTTCTCTAATTGTTCCAAGGAGTGGGATTGCTGTATCGTATGGTACTTCTATATCTAGCTTTTTAAGGAAACGCCAAATCGATTTCCAAAGTGGTTGTACCATTTTTCATTCCCACCAGCAGTGTATAAGTATTCAACTCTCTACAACTTATCCAACATTTATTATTTTGTGTTTTTTGATTAGTGCCAGCCTTGTTGACGTGAGATGGTATCTCATTGTAGTTTTGATTTGCATCTCTCTAATGGCTGATGATTGTGAGCATTTCCTCATGTATCTGTTAGCTGCCTGAATGTCCTCTTTGGTGAAGTGTCTGTTCATAACCTTTACCCATTTTTTAATTGGATTATTTGTCTTTTTGTTGTTGAGGTTTTATAGTATCTTGTAGATTTTAGAGATTAGACCCTGATTGAATTTGTTGTAGCCAAAATTTTTTTTCCCAGTCTGTAGGTTGTCTTTTTACTCTTCTGGTGAAGTCTTTTGATAAGCATAAGTGTTTGATTTTTAGGAGCTCCCAGCTATCTAATTTCTCTTCTGGTGTTTGTGGATTGTTACTTATGGTTCGTATTCTGTTTGTGCCACATATTAGGGCCCCTAGTGTTGTCCTTATTTTTTCTTCCATGATCTTTATCATTTTCGATTTTATATTTTGGTCTTTGATCCCTTTTAAGTAAGTTTTTGTGCATGGTGTGAGGTATGGGTCTTGTTTCATTTTTTTGCAGATGGATATCCAGTTATGCCAGAGCCATTTGTTAAAGAGATTGTCTTTTCCCCAGTTAACGGACTTTGGGCCTTTGTCAAATATCAGCTGCCAAGAGGTAGATGAAGTTATGTATGGATTCTCAATTTTGTTTCATTGGTCTATGTATTTGTTGTTGTACCAGTACCAGGCTGTTTTGACTACCGTGGCAGTATAATAGGATCTAAAATCAGGTAGTGTGAGGCCTCCTGCTTTGTTCTTCTTCTTACTTAATGCTTTACTTATCCAAGGCCTCATCCCTTTCCATATAAAGTTGGTGATCTGTTTCTCCACCTCATTACAAAATGCTGCTGGAATTTGGATCAGGATTGCATTGTATCTGTAGATTGCTTTGGGTAGAATTGACATTTTCACAATGTTGAGTCTTCCTATTTATGAGCAAGGTATATTTTTCCAGTTATGTAGGGCTCTTTTGGTTTCTTGCAGTAGTGTCTTGTATTCTTCTTGGTATAGGTCTTTTATATCTCTTTGGTTAGATTTATTCCTAAGTGTTTTATCTTCTTCGGGGCTATTGTAAATGGTATTGATTTGGTGATTTCCTCTTCAAATTTCTCTTTGTATGTTTATCTTGTATCCTGATACTTTGCTGAAATCTTGTATAGGTTCCAGTAGTTTTCTCTGGATTCTACGGGGTTTTCTGAGGGCTTCTTTTGCTGTTGTCTTTCTATTTCTTTGAGTTGTAGGGTTAATGTTTTGATTTTAGCCCTTTTTTCTTTTTAGACATGTGCATTTATTGGTATAAATTGACCTCTGAGCACTGCTTTTTCTCTGTCTCGAAGGTTTTGGTATGATGTGTTTTCATTCTCGTTTGATTCTATGAATTTCTTTATTCATTCCTTAATTTCTTCTGTAATCCTATAGTTTTTGAGCAAAGTGTTGTTCAGTTTGCATGTATTTGATTTTTTTTTCCTTGCTTCTTCTGTTATTGATTTCTACTTTTATGGCTTTATGGTCAGAAAAGATGCTTTGTAATATTTCGGTGTTTTGGATTCTGTTAAGCTTTGCTTTGTGGCTTAACATGTGGTCTATTCTGGAGAATGTTCCATGTATGTTGGAAAAGAAAGTATATCTGGCTGCTGTTGGGTGGAGTGTTCCGTATATATCTGTGAGATCAAGATGGTTGACTGTAGCATTTAGATCTTCCATGTCTTTCTTGAGCTTTTTTCTGGATGCTCTGTTCTTCACCACAAGTTGTGTGTTGAAGTCTCCTGCTATTACTGTGGAGCTGTCTATTTCTCTTTTCAATGCTATTACAGTTCGTTTTATGTATTTTGGTGCCCTGTTGTTGGGTGTGTAAATATTTGTTATGGTTATGTCCTCCTGGTGTATTGACCCTTTAATCATTATATACTATCCTTCCTCATGCTTTGTGGTGGATTTTGCTTTAAAGTCTATTTTGTCAGAGATTAATATTGCCACTTCTGCTCTTTTTTGATTGTTGTTTGCTTGATATATATATTTTCATCCTTTGAGTTTTAGTTTGTTTGTGTTTTTGAGTCTAATGTGTGTCTCTTGTAGGCAGCATATAGACAGATCGTATTTTTTTTATCCATTCTACCACTCTCTGCCTCTTTATTGGTGCATTTGGCCCATTTATGTTCAGCATAATTATTGATAGGTACGAGTTTAGTGCTGTCGATTTGATGTCTTTTTTTGTGTGTGTGTGTTGTTGACAGTTTCTTTGTTTCACTTAATATTTCTGTGTTGAGTCATTTTTCTTTTCACATTTTTCATTGTTGTTGATTTTGTATCTGCTGAGTCTTTACGTTTTTCTTATTTTTTATTTTAATGTGTAGGACTATTAGTTTCCTTTATGTTTACCTTAATATTTACCTCTATTTTTCTAAGTTTAAACCAATCTTTTATTTCTTTATATCACCTTGACTTCCTCTCCCTCTCCATATGAAAGTTCTATTATTACATTATTTAGTCCCTCTTTTTTGTTTTAATGTCACCTTTTACATACTGATGTCTCTGTTTCTCTATTTTCAGTGTTTTTGCTTTGACTTATTTTTGTGACTTCCCTATCTGGGTTGATATCTGGTTGTTCTGTCCTGTGTTCTAGTCTTGGGTGGTTATCTCATATTCTTGATTCTCTAACCAGAGGACTCCCTTTAGTATTTCTTGTAATTTTGGTTTGGTTTTTACAAATTCCCTTAACTTCTGTTTATCCGGAAATGCCCTAATTTCACCATCATATTTGAGAGACAGTTTTGCTGGATATATAATTCTTGGTTGGCAGTTTTTTCCTTCAGGGATTTACATATGTCTTCCCTTTGCCTTCTTGCCTGCATGGCTTCTGCTGAGTAGTCAAAGCTTAGTCTTGTTGAATCTCCATTGTAGGTGACTTTTCATTTATTCCTAGCTGCTCTTAAAATTCTCTCTTTATCTTTAGTTTTGGCAAGTTTGAATATAACATGTCTTGGTGACTTTCTTTGGGATCTACCCTGTGTGGGGTTTGACGGGCTTCTTGGATAGATACCTTCTCGTCTTTCATGATATCCGGGATGTTTTCTGCCAACAAATCTTCAACAATTCTCTCTGTATTTTCTGTTATCCCCTCCTGTTCTGGTACTCCAATCACTCATAGGTTATTCCTCTTGATAGAGTCCCACATAATTCTTAGGGTTTCTTCATTTTTTAAAATTCTTTTAATTTTCCTCAGATAAATTGGTGTCAAGTACTTTATCTTCAGTCTCACTAATTTGCACTTTTGTTGCCGCATTTCTACTCCCATGACTTTCTGTTGAGTTGTCTAATTCTGAAATTTTATTGTTAATCTTTTGGATTTCTATTTGGTGTCTCTGTATGGATTCTTGCAGCCTGTTAAGTTTGTCATTTTGCTCTTATATAACCTTCTTAAGTTCCTCTATTGCTTTGTCTGTGTGTTCCCTGGCTTGGTCTGCATTTTGTCTGATGTCCTTCCTGATATCTTGAAGAACTCTGTATATTAATCTTTTGAATTCTACCTCCAGTAATTCCAAGACCTTCTTTCCTCCAAGAGGTTTCCTAGTTCTTTGTTTTGGTTGCTTGCTGAAGCCATCATGGTCTACCTCTTTATGTTATTTGATATTGACTGTTGTCTCCGAGCCATGAATAAGTTATATTTATTTATTTTTTGGTTACTTACTGTGTCCTAACTTCTTGTTTTGTTTTGTTTTAATATGCCCAAATAGGCTGGTCATGTGAGCTACTTTGATTATTGGCATCTTTGAAGATCTCATGACCTGTCATCAGGCGGTTAAACTGCTACTAGGTATATGAGCCCCGGAGGCTGTTTACTTTTTTTGTGTGGATTCATTCAGCTCAAGTGTCCAGGTTGTCAGTCACCAGGTGTGTGGTGCAAGCTCTCACCTACAGTCCTAGATGGGCAGGCCTACGAAGGGGTGATTATAACAGGCACAGGTATCTGGCTGCAGTTGAAGGTAATATACTGAGCAAGGTAGGGGTCTGACGGGTTTCTCTGAGTGCCTGGGTGGAAGGTGTGTCCCTGTTCCCTAGAGTGCGTAGGTGGGTGGGTTTTACAGGTGAACTTTGGGCACTCAAAGGTGTTGGCTCTAAGTACTGGGAGGCATCACTTATTTTCAGACTCCTGTCGTGGATGGCTAGGTGGAGTGGGTGGAACAACCACTCCTCAGTCTCCTGATGGGTAGGCAAAGACCCTGCTTAATGGGCAGGGTGGTGTCAGATGTCACAAATTAGCCACTCTCCCTTAGCTGTTGCTGTTGGAAATAGGCTTCAGGTATATACCCTTTTGTACTATGCTAATGAGGGCCTGCACGGTTAAAATGGGCCCACACAAGTCTAGGCAAGGGTAAAAGGCATCAAAGGGATCCGTGGATCCCTTATTCCTGTGCCTAGGCAAAGGGGCTCTGCCTGCCCTGAGATCCCGGTTTAGGGGAGCTGGCAGATAATTCTTTCCTATTTGTTATTTGTTTGTTAATCTGTTCCCTCTCCAAAGCCAGGCAAATTGCTGGGGGCATGTGATGGTTCCCACTTTTGGACCGGGGGCGAGACAATAGCTGAAGCCGGACCAGGACTGAAGCAGAGTGGGGAGGGGGCAGGTGAAGAGAAGAGAGGTATTTCCCAGAGGTGGAAGAGTTAGTTATTTTGATCCTGTGTGGTAGGTTAGAACCTTGTACTTAACTTTCTCAGATCCAGCACCACTTCTCTTTGATTCTGGAGGCTTCTGCAGACTCTCCACTGCTCAGTTTCTCCTGATGTGGAAAAGGCATCCCACGCACTACTGCTTGCCTCAGCCTGCACTCACTGATACAGTGTGCAGTGTGCCAGCCAGGTCAGGTCTGGCAAATCCTCGCTGCTTCTGTACAGTCTCTCCCTCCCCCTGCCACTCAGTCTGACTCCTCAACTTTGTCTTTGATGTTCAGGGCCCCTAGATTGTTATATATACTCGATTCGCTTGTTTTTTTGGGTCTTTGTTGTAAGAGGGACCACAGGAAGCGTCTGACTACTCCACCATCTTTCCCTGCCTCTGAAGTCTTCTTAAAGTCAAACAATAATTTAGCTTAACTAGTAAAGAATGTCTGCCTTGAGCGTTGTGCTCTTTTAAGATCTATCTATATGGGATCAAATTAACAACAGCAGCTTGAAAGACTATATAGGAACCTTAGGGGGTTGTGAGTTTATATTAATAGGAGAGGAATAACTCAAAAAAGGAAGGTAAGAATGGTTGTACAACTCAAAGAATGTGATCAATGTCCCTGAATTGTACATGTAGAAATTGTTGAACTGGTTTGTGTTGTGCTGTGTATGTTCTCAACAACAAGAATAAAATAAATTATGTATATGTATAATGACTTAGATAGGACTTCATTCCTCAGAACCTAGCTTCTCTGTTTCTCTTTTTCGCATGACCTTGCCTCACTCAGTCACTATTATCTGGATCCAGTGGACATCTGACTTAAGCTGGAAATCAGACTTGAAACGGAAAGGCAGAGACCAAGTTAACTAGCTAAGGGTAGTCCAGATGTAAAATGTATATACTATTCAGGGCTGGGGTTGGTGCCAGAGCAAGCCAGTGAATCATGTGGACTGCGGTTACCAGTGAACAGGGAAACTAACAGTGCTAAAAGAGTTGAAAGAGTGTTGTAGATGTACAAACAGAATCTGATATAGCCCCTGGGGTCCATGAGGGGAATAAGAGAGTAGACGTTAGCATTCAGTTTCCCATGAGATTTTGTACTTGCTCCTGGACTCAGCTGTACCCTTCCAATAACTCCTTTTTTGTTTGAATTTATTTGCATTTCCCTTTCTTGCAAGTATGTGATTCCCAAACTGAACACTGGAGTAACCGCCACTCCTTCCCATATCTAAATCCTACACATCATCTAACATCCTATAAAGGAAGTAGGAACAAAAGTTTAGATGTTCCTTTTCTTTGTTTCATTACCACACTGTGCTTACATTTATCATAGCTCTCAGTTATTTGTATTTTCCTTGTCTAAATCACCACCCTGTAAGACTCTCGAAATGTGTAGGATGCATTAGCTCTCTGTGTCCTCAGCTTATAGCACGTGCTTTATTTCAAAGGAGTAATTAATCACTATTTGATGGATGGATGGGTGAATGGATGGAAGGATGGATAAATTGCTCAATATGGCCCTTGCTTTATCTTTTTTAAATACAATTCTGATCTTCTCCAAGGCTTTCCCAAAACTCCAGGGTTTGGCATCAAAACCTTTCTAGATCTTTTTGTTTTTTTAAAGATATGTCCCCTCTACTTGGTTCTTATGCTGGCCTGAGACTTTGTGGAGAAGGAAACTTGAATGAAAGATAATGGTACAATTATTACAAAATCTGTTTAAGTGTGAAGATTCTCATCCAATGCTCCTATTTTTTGAATTTTTATTCTGAGATAATTTTTATTGAGATATTTGTAGATTCACACGCAGTTGTGTGAAATAATAGAGAGAGATCATGTGTACCCTATAACTAGTGTCCCCCAGTGGTAGCATCTTGCAAAACTATCATACAGTATCACAACTGGGATATTGATATTGATACCATCAAGATAGGAAACATTTTCATTACGTAAGATACCTCATGTTGCCTTTTTATAGTCATATCGGTTTCCTTTCTGCCCTCATCTCCTTCTTAACCTCTTGTTGTTGCTATATACCATTGAGTTGATTCCAACTCATAGCGACTCTACAGGACAGAGTAGAACTACCCCATAGGGTTTCCTAGGCTGTAATCTTTATGGGAGCAGATTGCCAGGTCTTTTTTCCCATGGCGATACTGGTGGGTTCGAACCGCCAACCTTTCAATTAGCAGCAGAGCACTTAACCATTGTGCCATCAGAGCTCCTTTCTTAACCTCTAGCAGCCACGAATCTGTTCTCCATATCTGTAATTTTGTCATTTCAAAAATTTATGTAAATGAAATCACACCCTGTCCACACTGGCAAAGTCCAAGTGGGGAACCTAGTTTCCCACCCTTTCTAGGTTTGAATGAGTTGCTGGGGTGGTGTAAGGGAAGTCCAAGTAGGAAGCCAGGACTTTCATCCCTTTCCACTTATAATGAGGCTACTTTCCCCTTGGGTGCTGGTGGAGAGCAAGCGGGAAGCCTAGACTTCCACTCCCCAGCTGGCAATAATGAGGCTCCCCTCCCCATCCCTGCTGGGGTGGTGTCAGAGAAGCATACTGGAAAATTAAAAACTCGAGGAGCCTTCTGAGTTCTTTGAGAAATCAAATCTAGTGGACTATGAAAGGGGAAATATACTTTATGATTTCGCTCTGGCAAATTAGAACTTCCTGTCAATCCTTACTTAGCATGTTTCTTTCTTTTAGATTCTCCCGTTTCATTTCCTTCATCATATGCATGGGTGTGTTTCTGCATTAAGACTAACAAATTATATTCAGAGAGAGGAAGTTGCAGCAGCTTGACAGAAACATCTTGTTCCGTCTGGAAAAAAGAAACAGCGTTTGAAACGTGTCTGCATAGTGCTCTCTCCCTGCATTCTACTCCTTAAGAGGGAACTTGATACGGGTGGATACATCTCTGGGGAAAATTCTCTTCCGCCAATTTCCCCAGGCCAGAAATTTCTCTAACATGGGACAAAGGCTTTGCAATGGTAAGAAATATAGTTCAAAGGCATATTTCCTGTTGAGAAGAGTATGGTGGCTTGTTTGTGCAGGAAGGGCCAAATAACAGATAGTGGGAAGGGGTGGTAAGAGGGGCAAGGGACTGGTGAGGGATGACTGATGTTAAGGTGATTGTCGTGGGCTATCGTAAAAACTTTGTATCAAGGAGAGTCTGTGGGCCTGACCAGTAGCCACAAACCTTAATTTAGACTTTCAGATCCTGGCCAACCTCATATACTTCTCACCAGTTTCCTCCCCTTCACGAATCTTCTGTCCCAGGCTGTGGTGTACCCTCTGCCTTTGCACTTCTACCAGTGTTCCACACGCTCTAGTCACTGAATTGAACTGAAGTGTAAACTCTTGCACTGATCTTAGTTCTTATCCTCTAATTCAAATTCTAACTGTTGCTTTGAGATCCACTTTGAACTCCTCCTCTGAGAGAGTGGCATTCCTAGTGATCATAGGGTTAGAATGTGGCAAATTGCACCGGGAGTCAGGACTCGCAAACCTTCTCACTCTTCTTTTGCTTAAGGGTGTACAAACTAGTCCAGTCCCTTCATTTTGCTTAATTTCAGTTTATTGTCTGTAAAATAAAATAAAAAAAAAATAACTCAATTGTCTCTAAAAACTTTTTTTTAAAAGTACAATACAATAGGATTCCCTAATATTTCCCTGTAAAACTTTTGTAGCATTCAGATTATACTCAGTTTGCTTATGTTGCCTTGAACTCCTATTTATGTATACATTTGAATGCAAATTTGGTTAAATTTTTAAATATATATTTGTATACAAATTTCTTCACTGTTTGGTTACAATTTGGTTATAATTTTATAACCAAGTGATATTTAAAAGTCTTAAAGGTAGAGGCTCTGTTTTACTTTTGTATGTTGTCATCAGTCTCTCCATTTTACCAGTGCTGAAAAATAGAATACACTGAATGATACAAACAAGGATCATGTATTTTCTGTCTCTGTTGAATGCCTGGCGTTCTGCGTAGTAATAGCAATGGCTTACTGGAAAACAATGTGGTCACCAGAATGAGACTTTTTCATCAAATTCCATGATCCTGTGGAAATTCTTAGGCAAAGGTCTAGATATTGGCTGTGTATGCATTAAAATCTCTGTTTCAGAAAGATCATGGTATATCGCTCTTAAAAAAAAGAACCATTTATTTTATAGCGAACTTCAGGTCTTGACCGCATATGGCCAACATGATTAAATAAAAATTAAAAAAATAGTAAGTTACCAACTTACTTTATTTATGTCAATTAAGTACATGGATTGATACTACTCAGGGAAATCACTTATTTGGACTATGAAGGGAGAAAGTTTCTAACCCAAATGTCTCCTTGTCTCATGGATGGAATCAAATTCCAGAGGCAGCAAAGGAGATTAGACTCTAAGATGCATCAGTATTTTAAAGGAGATGTCAGAAACTATAGATGTTCAGATTCTAGGACAAAGGGACTTCAATTCAGAAAATAAATTCAATCAGAAAGGATTTGAAAAGCCTACAATAGCAAGTATATAATGGAAAATGGTTTATTTTGATGAGGAAGTATGACAAAGTGTGAGACTGTCCACCAGAGGCAGTAATTTTTCTTTCCAAGTCTTGATGAAAATTAATTGTGGTCATTATCACATTTAACTTTATTTGAGGTAGTATTTGTCTGAATAATAATGATAATATCCAGTTCTGCCACATCAGCCCAGGGGGGATTTATTAGGATTTAGCTTGCAAAAGGCAGGAGAAGAGAAATGGAAAATGGTCACAGTGCTGCAGCTTATAAAGAACTGTCAAGAAAAAGTGAAGAGGGATTTAGAAAAAATATATAATTTACATTCTCCTGTTAAAACCAACTGCACTCTTGTGCAAGGATTTTCTGATTATTTTTTTCCTTTATTTCTCAAGCTATCTTGTATTTTCATTCCCTTACAGAGGGATTGTTGGTTTGTAGGAAAAGGAAAATAAAGACCTGTTACTGAGGATTCCTTCCCATATTTTGGTCCAGACCCAGCTCTCTGGAATCAAATTCACTCATGAACATGTCTCTCTGCTATATTAATAGATCGTATTAACTATCTCATGCTCTGTTCCCCATCCCCAAAAAATAGTGCATATGCACACTTGTCTGAGTGAATTCCAGATTTAATGGCTCCTCCTAGGATTATATATAAATAATACATACCAAGGACCAGAATTCAGAGGAAGAATTTTAATATTCAGGGTTTATGTGTGTGTACAGAAGAAACACTGTTCATTTCTTTTTCTTTATACTTGAAATAACTGTTTTAACCAGAGCACGTCTAGGTGTTAGTGTCCTTTCGTGAATTTTACCTGGTAGCTAATAAACTCTCAGTTGTGGTCTCTGCTTATTCTTTAGCTCCAGAAACATTTCTTCTATTTCACATTTGGTTTATTGCTTCTGTCCCGTTTGCTCAGGTTTCTCTGTAAGACCACTAGTTATCCACAGGTTTAGCCTCCATTTTCTATTTTGTTTAATATCCTTCTCACTGTTCTCATAGTTTTATGTTGAACTTCTACTTCCTTGAATAGTTCCATAACTTTTGTCATTCACATATTAAGATGATTGAGCATGGGGATGGGGGACATGTTGTTATGTATCCAAAAACTGGTTGCCATTGAGTTGATTCCGACTCATGGAAACCCCATGTGTCAGAGTAGAACTGTGCTCCATAGGATTTTCAATGACTGATTTTTCAGAAGCAGATAACCAGGTCTTTCTTCTGAGGTGCCTCTACGTTGTTGCTGTCAAGTTGATTCCGACTCAAGCGACCCTATAGGACAGAGTAGAACGGCACCACAGGGTTTTCAAGGAGCGGCTGGTAGATTCGAGTTGCCAGTGTTTTAGTTAGTAGCCAGACTCTTAACCACTATACCACCAGGTGACTCTGAGCGGACTCAAACTTCCAACCTTTCAGCTAGCAGCCATTGGCACCACCCAGGGTCTTTTTGTTATGCATAACCCCAGTCAAATTTCTTGTGCAATGGAAATATGTGGCCAAATCCAGCTAAGATGAGGTGAGAACTTCTCTGATATGCAGAAGGCAAATTTCTTTCTTTGTGATAAGAAGCAAGCCGTAATTCTTATTTCTCCAAGAGAATTGCGTGAAAAACTATAAGCCCAAACTGCTCTGCTCTCATGTATTTTCCTATCTCTGCAGCTTCCTTTGCCACCTTGACACTCAAGGATGCAATGTGCTACTTCCCTCCTGGGGAAGTATACAGTGTTACTGATGGGGGAAGAGGGTGAAGTCATGCCCTGGCTGTCACAGAACACAGGCATCTCTTTCTTGCTTTGTATTTGGGAAGAGAACCATATTTTTGAGGAAAGTTTACTCAGTGCTGCTGGGTTGAAATGGTCTTTTTCCTGTGTCACTCAATTATTCTTTTTCTAAAGTCAAAGCTTGTGTCAGAGATCAAAGCTGACATTTTACAATATGACCCTATCTAGGAAACCCTGGTGATGTAATGTTTAAGAACTACGGCTGCTAACCAAAAGGTCAGCAGTTCGAATCCACCAGGCTCTCCTTGGAAACGCTATGAGGCAGTTCTACTCTGTCCTATAGGGTCTGTATGAGTCAGAATCGACTCAACGGCAATGGCTTAGCATTATAGAGAAAAACCTGTGAGAGCCGGAGCTCGATAGGACTGCCTTTTTTCCCCCGAGCCTGCAAGTTTGCCGCCTTTGACAGGGTGCAGTCTTATCACTTTTCTATCACTCTTTATTGGAAAGTATTTGAGTTTTCCTTCTCTGACAGGTTTCCTCTTTACACAGGTTCCAGCTTTGGCAGGTTTTACTGTACTTACTAGAAATATAGGGTTCTGACTTTAATTTTCTTCAAAGCATTTGTTTTCACCTGTCACATTATGTAATGGTTTGCTTATTTGCTTATTGCCTGTCTTTCCACTGGAATATAAGCTCTTTGTGATCAGGAAATTTGATTGCTTTGTTCACTGCTGGACCTTCAGTGCCTGGCATATAGCAGGTGCTCAGTAGTATCTATTGAGAGGAAGGAAGGATGTGATGATGAATTGGGAAGTCAAAGGTGATTATTGCCTCTTTCCTTGACTCTATGGTTCTAATATAAAAGTATATAAAAATGACAATGAATGACTCCGGAAGGGAAGGTGGTTGGTTTATGTTGAAACATATTGAGGTTAAAGTGTTCAAAAGGCATCTTCATGGAAATGGCAACTGGAAATTTAGACTGGAAATCTGAAAGGACAGTTCTGTGCTGAAGAAGAGACTGAGGCTTAAATAGCATATGTAGTACTTGGTGCATGAAAAGCATCAGGCAGATTTTGTAACATGAGCTGACTGGTGGGCTGGAAAATGAATTCTAAGGAACATCAATATGGATAGAACTTATTCTTTGTTTTTACATAATTAAGCCTTTAGAGCAAAGAAATCTAAGTAAAAGGACAAACAATGAAAGTTAAAGGATGATTGAATAGGTAGAGATCTCCAGAGAGATTAAGACATTGATCTACTGGAGCTACGTGTTTCCATTTCAAAACAGGCTAATCTCCCCACACCCAGTCATTTGCTAACAATTCAAAGAATTATAAAACATTAGAGAGCAAAAGTTTCTCTCCCTCTTTCTGGAGGGCAGAGTGACAGCTATATAGCAGTTCCTATATGAGCTGCCAGATTCATAATTTTCAGGATTCCTCTAGTGTAGTGCAAAGAAACTAAAAACAACAGACAAACACATAATAAATAAAAACAAAAGGAAACAACAAACCTCTTTTTGAGGGTGATATCTGGCTCTCAAACCATCACCATGAAGGGGGATAACTGGGCATGGGGAACCAACACAGCTGTTACAGTAAAATGATAGTCTGTCTCTGAGCCAGCAATCTCATGCTTGATCTTGGGGCAAAATAAAAAAGAATGGGTATTAAAACATATTAACCACCACCTATAAGCCAAGGGGAGGAAGAAGAGCCCAAAGGTGATTGGGAACTGGAAGAGGGTGGTATCTTGGAAGACAACTGAATCTTTAAGTGTTTAAGAGCTTTCAGGTAGAAGATACATTTGACTATTTACGAGGTCCAGAGGCACAAAAAGTGGCTGGTATACCGTTAAACCAATAGTAACTAAAGAGTTAATCTAGATTGTAGAGGGCTGTATAAAGACCAGTTGTTTGTGTGTTACTAGGGAGCAAATTTTGGTACAAAAAATAAAAGCATTTTTATCAAAGTCTTTCAGTAATGGAATCCCTTTGATTTAGAGAAGAAATATGGTGTAATATATTGGATCGAGAATAAGACAGTTCCTGGGGTTTTCTCCATCACTCAGAGAGATGTTATTTTGGACAACCGTTAACATCTTTGAATCTCTGTCTTCTCATCTTTAATCTGCCTACTTGACTGGACTGAACAGTTAAGTTCACATGACTAGGAAGAATAGTCATGTGAAAGTTGATAAGCAGCCATTTAGCAATTTTTAAGTGCCAAACAAATATGAGATAAATTCTCCTGATTGAAAGTAAGGAGAGACTAGGGGACCATCTCTCAAGGATATATGGTTATAAGATTCCTGCATTGAGTAAAAGTCTAGAATTTGTGATCTATTTGGCCCCTTTCAACCCTAAGATCCTCAGTAAATTTAGTAGAAATAGTAAGCATCAGAAAACAAATTAACAAACGCATAAAACAATACAATCTAGTTTCATGCCAGAATCAAGTTAAACCAGGAAAAAAGTAAGTTGAGCTTTTATATGTTGTGATTATGTTATACAATAGCAGTTGAACCATATTTTCCTATGGATTAAACTATTTTTTTCCCAGTTGTTCACTCCTTTCAGCACTGCTTATACAGATAAAATCAGTGTAATGATTTAAAAGAACTCAGCTACTTATTTTTAACTAGTCACAGATGGTCTATTTTTGTCACCAAAAATGATAATTTTGTTGGAGTTTCAAGGCGGAGGAATAAGACACTTGGAACTTTCTCCAACCTTCCAGACCTCATCATGGAAGGTATAATACTACCTAATAACTTTAGATGGCATTAGATAACCAATAATTACATTAAAGGTAGCCAAGAATTCTTTGCTACTCCTTTCATTGAGCGGTGGAGTCTAATATTTCTCCCTTTGAATCTGGACTCATCTTAGGAGCTTACTTGACCAATAGAATGTGGTTAAAAGTGATATTCAGAGACTTCTGGGACTAGGTCTTAAGATATCTTGCAGTTACAGCCTGGGCTTCTTAGAACATTCACTTAATAGATGCTCTTGAAATACGTCCACCATGCTGTGAGAAGCCCAAGACACATAGAGAGGCTACATGTAGGCCAATAGCCAGAATGAACTGCCAGCCATGTGAGTGAACCATCTTGGATATCTGGCATTCTGACGACTCCTGTCCTAGCTATCTGAGTGGACCCTCATGGTGCACCCCAAGTAGGAACCACTCAGCTGAGTCCAATCAACGCATAGAACCATGAGAGACAATAATTGTTATTTTACATTGGGAGGGGTTACATGTTGTCGTTGTTAGATCCTGTCGAGTTGGTTCCAACTCATTGCCACTCTATGCACCACAGAATGAAACACTTCCTGGTCTTGTGCCATCCCCACAATTGTTACTATGTTTAAGCCTGTTGTTGCAGCCCTTGTGTCAATCAGTCTTATTGAGGGTCTTCCTCTCTTTTGCTGACCCTCTACTTTACCAAACACGATGTCCTTCTCCGGGGACTGGTCCCTCCCCATAACATGTTCAAAGTAAGCAAGAAGAAATTTTCCCATCCACACTTCTAAGGAGCATTCTTGCTGTACTTCTTCCAAGTCAAATTTGTTCATTCTTCTGGCAGTCTATGGTATGTTCAATATTCTTTGCCAACACCATAAGTCAAAGACATCAGTTCTTCTGAGGCATTTGAAAATACCATGGCTTGGGTCATGAGCACCTTAGTCTTCAAAGTGACATCTTTACTTTTGAACACTTTAAAGAGATCTTTTGCAGCAGATCTGCCCATTGCAATACATCCTTTGATTTCTTGACTGCTGCTTCCATAGGCATTGATTGTGGATCCAAGTAAAATGAAATCCTTGACAATTTCAGTATTTTCTCCATTTATCATGATATTGCTTATTGGTCCAATCAGGGTTACATGGCAATAGATAATCAGGATGTACCTCCTCAATGCATTTCCTATGTGAACTTAGGAGACATAAGAAACTGTACTATCTTATCTCTCAGACTAATCCCCTTGATATGCTTTGCTAAAATTGGGCCCTTTTTGATTATCACACAATTTAACGGTAACTTTTAAAATTTGATGTGCTAGAGTGCTTATTTTTTTTCAAGCTTCCTACTCAGTTCTCCGTGGGACTATTTCAGTGTGACTCTAGCTGTCCCCGAGGACATCACTCAGTGTTCTTTTCCAAAACCATTTATGTTAACAAGGAAGTGGGTAAATATATTGCACAAGGAGAACCCGTGGGCTCCCGTATAGCGTTTTCTCTGTTTAAGAAAACAGAAAACATAGAGGAAAAAGACATACATCTTTTCATACTTTGAGAGGTCCCCAAAACACCTGAGAATGGCATGAGAATATGGACTTGTTCTTGAATAAATGATCTATTTTAAGCATAATTCACTGAAGATTGAGTGCTGATGTTATTTCCCCGTAGGATGCAGCCATTTCTCAGAAAGGAGGCAATATGTGATAATGATAGCTTATATTTTAAATCTGCTTTTACCTTGTCAAAATACTTTCATGTATGTTTATAAAATTACAGAATATTAAAGTGAGGAATGACATTAGGCAATGAAGAGTCCAATAACTTCTTTTTCTAAATAAGGACGCTAGAGGCTAGTAGGTGAGGTGATTTGTTCATGAACAGTTAGCTTATTGGCGGAAGAACCTAGATTCTTTTGCCTCTGTCAGTTCATCACTATGTCATTTCTGCTTTGCAAGACCCCTGTTTGGTCAGTACAGCAGAATATGTTTGTCTAGTTTTAAAATGAATGAATTTGGCAGAGCATCATTAGTTATTGAATGATTTAATTAATTTCAAAAAGGTCATTTGAAAGAAAACCCAAGCACCATTAAGACCCTTCATCATCACAGCAATTTCACTTTTGATGTGTGTGTGTGTGTGTGTGTATGTGTATGTGTGTGTGTGTGTATATATATAATACAATGTATATATACACACAGTATATATGTACATATATATCTAGCATACATATATAGTATATATGTATATATATCTAGCATACATATAATATACATTTATCTAGTACATATATAAGCTAGATGCATATGTTATATATATGTTAGATCTATATGTATAGTGTATATATATATATGCTAGATATATATATTATGTGTGTATCTATATATACACAATTTGAACCATGCATATCCTTTCACCATACCTATTCAATCTGCATGCTCAGCAAATAATCTAAGAAGCTGGACTATATGAACAAGAACGGGGCATCAGGATTGGAGGAAGACTCATTAACAACATGTGTTATGCAGATGACATAACCTTGCTTGCTGAAAGTGAAGAGGACTTGAAGCGCTTACTGATGAAGATCAAAGACCACAGCCTTCAGTATGGATTACACCTCAACACAAAGAAAACAAAAATCCTCACAACTGGACCAGTAAGCAGCATTATGATAAAAGGAGAAAAGATTGAGGTTGTCAAGGATTTCATTTTACTTGGATCCACAATCAACCACCCGTAGAAGCAGCAGTCAAGAAATCAAAAGACAAATTGCATTGGGCAAATCTGCTGCAAAAGACCTCTTTCAAGTGTTGAAAAGCAAAGATGTCATCTTGAAGACTAAGGTGTGCTTGACCCAAGTTATGGTATTTTCAATCCCATCATATGCATGCGAGAGCTGGCCAATGAGTAAGGAAGACCGAAGAAGAATTGACGCTTCTGAATTGTGGTGTTGGAGAAGAATATTGAATATACCATGGACGGTCCAAAGAATGAACAAATCTGTCTTGGAAGAAGTACAATCAGAATGCTCCTTAGAAGCAAGGATGGCAAGACTACATCTCACATACTTTGGACATGTTATCAGGCAGGATCAGTCTCTGGAGAAGGACATCATGCTTAGTAAAGTAGAGGGTCAGCAAAAAAGAGGAAGACCCTCAACAAGATGAATTGACCCAGTGGCTGCAACAATGGGCTCAAGCACAGCAACAATTGG
Source organism: Trichechus manatus latirostris (assembly GCF_000243295.1). Classification (NCBI taxonomy): domain Eukaryota; kingdom Metazoa; phylum Chordata; class Mammalia; order Sirenia; family Trichechidae; genus Trichechus; species Trichechus manatus. Next base: position 3,723,173 of record NW_004444144.1, read on the forward strand.
GAGGATGGTGCAGGATCAGGCAGTGTTTCGTTCTGTTATGCATAGGGTTGCTATGAGTTGGAACCGACTCGATGGCACCTAACAACAACAACAGCAACATATATACACACTAGATACATATATATACATATATATACATATATATGTATATATATGTATATATATATATATATAAATGCTTAGTGTATATATGGAGCCCTGGTGGCACAGTGGTTTAAGAGTTTGGTTTCAAACCAAAGGGTCGGCA
>NW_004444144.1:3723519-3778138 GCF_000243295.1 Trichechus manatus latirostris
TATATATATGGAGTCATGGTGGCACAGTGGTTAAGCACTCAGCTGCTAACAAAAACTTGGAGGTTCGAAACCACCAGTGGCTCTGTGGGAGAAGAGACCTGGCAAATCTGCTCCTGTACAGATTTACAATCTCGGAAACCCTATGGGGCAGTTCTACCCTGTCCTATAGGGTCACAATAAGTTGGCATCAACTCAATGCTACATAACAACAACACGTGTGTATATATACACACATATATTCAAGAGAAACGAAAGCATACATCCACAGAAAAATCTGTACACTGATGCTCAGAGCAGCATTATTTACAATAGCCAAAAAGTGGAAACAAACTAAATGTCCATAAACTGATAAATGAATGAACAAAATGTGATATATGCATACATGGAACACTATCTGGCAATAAAAAGGAAGGAATTATTGATGCATGTTACGACACAAATGAGTTTTGAAAACATTATGCTAAGTTAAAGAAATGAGGCACAAAGGCCCCGTATTGTACTTTTCTGCTTATATGAAATATCCCGAATAGGCAAATTTGAAGTCAGAAAGTAGATTAGTGGCTGCCTAGTGCTGGGGGCACAGGGGAATGGTTATAAGTTTCTTTCTGGGGTGATAAATTATTGTAAATTTGACAGTGGAGATGGTTGTACAACTCTGTGAATATACTAAAACACTGAATTATACACTTTAAATGGGTTAATTTTATGGCATATGAATTACATCTAAATAAAGCTGTTACAAAAATGAAAAAATAAAAATAAAACTCTTCATTATGGCCTAGGAGGCTAGGATGGGATTTGAAAGTGGCACAGATCTCAAATAGGAATGCATTCTAGAAAAATATGCTGGATGAGCGGCTCCATTAAAGTGAGATGCTGATGAATTAAAGGTAATGATTTATTCCTGATTTGGGTCAGTTAGATCTGCCTGGAACAAGTGTTTTCCAAAAAATGGTAAACATTCTTGATGGCACACATGATGATTTTAAGGGGTTCTCAGATTTTAATTAACATGAATTAATTAATTGATAGTGCTATTCTTTTTGTGGTGTGATATAAATTTTTTTTGAAATATATTAATTTGAGATAAAATGACATCGTTAAAGAAAAACATTATACAAACAATAGCGCAGTTAGTATGAGGATATAGCAAAAATCATGGAAATAGTACATGAACAACTGACTTTGGGAAACCCTAGTCCAGAGAAAACTTTTCCCAGGATTCAGATTATTCCCCAAGTTTCTCTAACAATAGTGAATTCTTGGTTATCTAAATTAGGAATTAGGTGTGTGTGGGTAGATGTTTCAAAGTCACCTGTTCTCAAACTGGGAAGCACATGGCTTAAAATGGCAAATCAAAAGTGGTTCACTTTGTGTGAAAAACCTCATCTCATGTTTGATTCAATGATAAAGTAAAAAGAGAAAGGGCTCTTGATCTCGAGAAATTTGGATTTGAGTGTTAACCACGCAACTTGTAAAATGCTGGACACATTACACTATCTCTAAGTCTGTATCTTACTTGTGAAATGGAAACAGCAAGACTTACTTAATAGTGTGGTCGTGAGGATTAACTAAAAATATGTAAGTGACAAACATCACCAGACATAGAATAGAAGATTAAAGGTTAGCTTCCTCCCTTGCACTTGTAGGCTGTACAGTCGTGCTCCAGGGAGCAGAGTGGAAAGTTAATTGACTGGGAATTGTAAGAAGCGTGTTAAGGCTCTTGAGGGGTTATATCAAGTGTAGTCACACTGGGGGACAATCAGCACATTCCTCGGATAGAATTCACTTCCTTCCAAAAGACCTCCTTGTTTAATTCTGTAACCATTCTGGCTATTCTCCTTGGTCCTGTGATCTTTAAGCAGAATTTTTGTTTTCTGTTGTTTGTGTTTGGTGACAGCACCATCTCTCCATGAAGACTGGAAGATCATCCAGGGAATTCATGTGGAGTCCCAAATACTTCCTACGGGAGGAAGCTAATTCTCAGGAATCTGATAGTTAAGTACACGTATAGATCAAACAGGAATGACTTCCCCTTAAGTCCTTTGGTCCCTTTGCATGATTGGATCTCTATTCACCATGCAATGTGAAGTGGTAAACAGAGCTTGGACTACCTGGATAGTGCAAATGGTTAACACATTGGACCGCTAACCAAGAGCTTAGAGGTTGGCATTCCCCCAAGGTGCATTGGAAAGGCCTGGTGATTGATATTCAAAAAATAAGCCATTGAAAGCCTTATGGTTTTACGGTTCTACTCTGACACATGTGGAGTTACCATGAGTTGGAGTCAACCTGACAGCAACTGATGGTGTAAACAGACTGTGGGCTTTAGCTGCTTACACACGCGCACATGCCTCTTCACTCTAAGTTTTATTAGCTTTATGACCACCTCTGTCATTAGCTTCTCCTAGTCTCAGAGTTCTCTTTCATGAAAAAATAAAGAAAAGGAGGAAGCAAAGATGGAAGGAGAGAAGGAAGGAAGAAGAAATGAATCAAGGGAGAAAGAAGATTGTTATCTTTTTACCAAAATGTGGGACTAAATCAAAATGAGATAACTTGGGAGATAATTAAAGTAGGCAGTTAATAAAAGAAGCCCAGGTGGTGCAGTGGTTAAGGCAATTGACTGCTAACCAAAAGGTCGGTAGTCTGAAACCACCAGTGGCTCTGTGGGAGAAAGATGTGGCAGTCTGCTTCTGCAGAGACTTACAGCTTTGGAAACCCTATGGGGTGGCTGTGAGTCAGAATGATCTCAATGGCAGTGGGTTTTTTTTTTTCTTTCGGTTTTCCAGGGTCCTTCCTTTTTTGACTGGGTTTTGAAGTTTAAAGCATTTTTAAAATAATTAATATATATTAATAAGATGAGTGGAGATTATAAAAGCCATAGGGGTGTAGCTCTTGTCTTTAAGGACAGCTACTACTTAGATAAGACAAAAGGCCTGCTTAACACAAAATATAGATTGGATTGTGGAGCAATGGTCAGGAACTCTGCATAAAAGCCGGTAAAATCATTATAAATATCACTGGGGAGTCTTCACTGAGTCACCTTTCTCCTATATCATCTCATTACAGTGACATCTTGGTCAATATATTCTTGACTTGATGAATGACTGGTTTTGTCCTCAGGTAGGGAAAACTATTTCATTAGTGAACTTGTCAAACATGAGAAAGACCGAGATGCGGGCTATGTTATTATTGTTATTTTAGAGAAGAGGGGCTTGAGACTCACTGAGGTTAAGTAAAATGTCCAGTCATACAACTTGGGAGGGAGCACTCAGACTCATTTCTATCAGGCCTTGAGACTTTACTCCACGTCACCATGTATTACAGCCTCTCCAGGTCTTGATGAAAGTGAGGAGAGCAGGTTGTTTGGCAGAGAACACATGTGAAGGGCATTCTACTGGCTTCCAGAAATGACAAGGTAAAAGCTTCAGAAGATTCTGAAGGGGCAAACATTAGACAAACTGGCACAGTTTGAGCTGAGGGCTGGATTGACTATGGTAGCTACTGAAGCATGTAGGGAATGCCACTGACTTCTGGCTTGGAAGACCAAACCATGTATCAGCCCGAGTGCTTGATTCAGAAACAATTCTCTTGCCTTTGCTTCATAGCTTGGGCAAAAAAAAAAAAAAAAAAAAAAATACTGCCATCAGTTTCCTTGGCCCTGTTATTAGAAGTTCTAAAATCACAGCAGTCTGGGTTAGCTGCAATGCAGGCGAAGGTATTTCCGTCCACATGCATGTGGAGATCAACTCTCTCCATTTGCTTGTGGAAAAGCCATCAGGATGTGAAGTAAGAGATATGCTAATAGGCTTTATCCTCTGAATGCTGAAGTGGATGATCTCAGTTTCTATGAAGCCATCCATTACTTTTTTAGTGTGACTATCAGCATAATACAGAGAACAGGTGATTTCTACTGCTTTTTAAACTTCAGCAAGATAGACAATGTTAAAAAAAGTATAGCGATGAACTGCACGGAGGGAAAAGTGGTGTGTGGGGTCTGTGTGGTGTGTGTTGCGGGGGCGTGTGGGATCCTTTTTTAAAATGAAGGCAGGCCTGGGCAAATGATGCAATGGGTAAATTTTGTCTTTGGGGTGCATCTTTCTCTCTCTTTTGTGACCCTCTTCCATCTCCTTTAATCCTATTTCTTCTTGGCTGCTAGGAGTGGCTTATTCACTGGGGATTATCCATACATCAAACACTGCCCTCTGACCCCAGTTCTCTCAGCCAGAGGTTCAATTTTGTAGAAACAACAGTAGGAAAAAAAAAAGTCCACGTCTCTAGTGTTAAGTCCATGTCTCTCATGTTAAGTAGATCAAGCCTATCTTAGGCCTTGGCACTAAATGTGGGGTTCCAGTGACAATAGCATCAGCACAACCGGGGAACTTGTTAAAAAGGTGGAATTTGGATTCCACCTCAGACCAAACTGAGTCAAAGTCTGCATTTTAAAGATCTGCAGGTGATTAAGTTCTTTACAGAGTGCTCTACAGACACTCTACCTTCCATGGGAGAGAAAATCCAGGTTGGAATTTCTTCAGTATCATACCTCAGCACAACATAATAATTTCATGTGATGTTGACACATGCTTGAGGCTGAGGTCAACTTGCTCAAGTTAGTTCAGGAAGCTCTGGAATTTATAAAATTAAACAAGGAATTAAACAATTTTGCAACAACAGTAATAACTACCAAAAAATATGAGTGTGGTTACATAAGGGAGACATGTATGCATATATGTGTATAAGCAGGCATATGTGAGTGCATGCATGTACATGTATAAGTGTATCTGTAGGCATATGTACATGCATGTTTGTGTGTGCTGCATAATATACATACGTATATATAATAAGGTACGCAGGGGGCACAGTTACGGAGACTTCCTATACATATCCAAACAACTTGCAGGATTGGTTTACTGAGTTAAAAGTCTTAAGACCATAGTCTCGTGGGATAACTTAATCAATCGGCATAATATAGTTCATAAAGTTAATGTTCTACACCCTAGTTTGGTGAGTAGTGTCTGGGGTCTTCAAAGCTTGCGAGTGGCCATCTAACATACAACTATTGTTCTGTACTCGTCTGGAGCAAAAGAGAATAAAGAAAACCAAAGGTTCAAAGAAGAAACTAGTCCACGGGACTAACAGCCCACACAAACCATGGCCTCTTCTAACCTGAGACCAGAAGAAGTAGATGGCTCCTGGCTACCACTAGCAACTGTACTGAACAGGGACACAACAAAAGTTCCTGGATAGAATGGGAGAAAAATGTAGAATAAAACTCAAATTTCTAAAAAAGACCAGACCTACTGGACTAACAGAGACTAGAGGAACCCGCTAGACTATCACCCTAAGATACCCTTTGAACCTGGCACTGAAGCCACTCCTAGAGGTCACCTTTCAGCCACTTAATAGATTTGCTTATAAAATAAATTATATAACCTGTAAGTAATGTTCTTCCTTAAATAATCAGCTGTATGAGATCAAACGGCCAACATTTACCCAAAAGCAAAGATGAGACAGCAAGGAGGGGAAGGGAAGCTAGATCAATGGGAACAGAGCAAACAGAATGAAAAGAATGAGAATGCTGACACATTGTGAAAACAGTAACCAATGTCATGAAAAAATATGTATAAAATTTGTTAAATGGGAACCTAATTGCTGTGTAAACTTTCACCTAAAACACTTAAAAAAAAAGAAGACAAATAAAAAAAAATTAAACAGGGCAATAATAATGAAGACAATAATGATGGAAACACTAAAATTACTGCTACTACTATAAAAAGCAAAAAAACAAACCCATTGCCATTAAGTCGATTCTGACTCCTAGCGTCCATATAAGGCAGAGTAGCGCTGCCCCATAGGGTTTGCAAGGAGCCGCTGGGTGGATTCAAACTCCTGACCTTTTGGTTAGCAGCCGAGCTCTTAACCACTGGGATAGACTGGCACATTTGAGTACTAATTATATCAAGGTCCACTTGAGGAATTTTTTCATTTATTTTTCACTGTGATTCTATAAGGAAAGTACAATTAGTGCCCCCATTTTTCTTGTGGAGAAACTTAAGCTCAAGATTTTAAATATGTAGCCCAAGGCCACACAGCTAGTCAAGTAGAGCTTAGGTTGAAATATAGCTGATCTTGTTCCAGAACCTAAAGCAATTTTTTGACCGCTGGATGGAGCCCTCATGGTGCAGTGGTTAAGCACTCAGTTGCTAACCAAAAGGTGAGCTATTTGAACCCACCAGCTGCTCTGCAGGAGAAAGATCTGACAGTTTGCTTTTGTAAAGATCTACAGCCTTGGAAACCTGGTGGGGGCAATTCTACTCTGTCCTTTAGAGTCACTATGAGTCAGAATCGACTTGAAGGCAACTGGTTTAGTTTTGCTTTTAATACTTCTGGGAATCTTTAGAATTCTGATCTACTCTACAAATCTTCAAACCAGAGATATAATAGGTCATGTTTCCCAGTTGAATTTGACATAGAACCTCTTTTGAGGGGGTAGGGTAGCTTTCTAGGTTAGGCTCCACAGAACTTCTCTGAGCTGTCTTCTGTCGGTGGCCTCACAGGTAGTGATGGGCAGAGGTAACATGGTGGGACAGATTAGTAAGCACTTTACATGCAACTTTGGGGCACTGAAAGGCCTAGAATTCTCTGGCAGGCCTGCGAAGGAGTATGGGACCCTCACTATTAAAATAATTCATTTTGTTTAAGCACCAAAAACTATTTTATTTTGCTTAAGCATTGCTTTTCAACCCTATGCCAAGTATCCAATAAGCAGAGGACCCTAGGGTCTCTTTCTGAGCATACTAATAAGTCAAAATGGGTTTTCTGTAAGCTCAAATTTTATTTGAAATCTAATTCTTTAAGCCTAAAATTGGTATGACTGTTGCTTTCTGCTCTGCTGGGTATTCCCTGGTTGCTCCTCCAGATTCACACACACCATTCTCTTCCTGCTCTTGGTCCCCATGGCGAGCCTCATGGATGGCATCAATAGGCTTCCTATGATCTCTGGATTCTGGTTGGATTCAACCAATGGGCAGTGGGAATTCAGACTGCAGTTTCAAAAGAGAGTTCGGGCTACTGATTCACTCGTCTCTCTTCCTGCTGGGCCACAAATTCAACACATCCCTCTACCAAATGTCACAGCTCCAGTTGGATGGCTCTTTCCCACAGCTACAGCAGATCTTCTCAGGCTCCTTCAGGTCCAGGGGTGGGAATGGACTCCTGCACTTAAGGTGGTTCACCTTCCCTTGTTGGTTTCTCTTCTTTCTGTCCACACATCTGTAAATAGTCCTTTATTAAACTCTCCTCGGATTTGCCATTTGTTTATGTCATTTGTTTCCTGCTGGGATCCTAACTGATACATGGATCAAAATATAACTGGGCATATTCAAATTAAAACACTCTTTAAAATTATTTACTCATTAAATTGCTTAACTTCTTCCTCATACCACCCCTGTACTTACTGCATCTTCAAATAAAATTAGTGTTCCAGAAAATTCGCCATATTTCTCCCCAGCTTCATTCAGGTGTTTTCAAGGATATTAAGAGTACTCCACATAGAGAAGGATGCTGTGAAGACAGTACAGCCACTAGCGCCTGAGAAGGATGAACAGAACAGAGAGCAAGAACCTGAGGCATGAAGTTCTTCTCTTCAGGGAGACAGGGGAACACAGCGTGGACCATTGTCTCAGAGGAAAATCCTTGTGAAACATAGCAGAGTGGAGTCCTAGGGGCTTGGAGACAGGATGGAGTCAGAGGGTCCTGGAGAAAGTGGGAATGTTATCAAGAAGAAGGCTATGGAGAAATAAAGGAAAGAAAACTTCTTCACTGAAAAGTGCCTGTGGTCTCAAACAGGAGCAAGACTGTGGGAGCGAAGGTCTGACACATGTTTATGTTTGTGAGAGGTGCCAGTGTTAGAGCATCCCTGAATCCATATGGTGGAGAGGAGACACCTGGACCAGGTCAGATGTACTGATGGTGCCAGCATTTGGAAGAGTAAGGGAAACCGAGTAAAAGGCATTTGAACAAATGGAGCTAATGAGAGAAGAAGAGTCATGAAAATAGCCTTCTCTGGAGTACCACAGCATAAAGAGGAGGGAGAATTGAGCTGATGGAATGGCTTCCTGAGCTCGGAGGACTATCTGTGTCTCTTGGGAAATGGTGACTGTCCTCTTTGCCATATTAATGAGAGCAGCTACCAGGATAGTAGTTTTGATCTGAATCCAAAGAAAAGGAGAAAAATGGCACCTAGAATTTCTTAAGCAGATACTGTAGCAGGCACTTAAACATAGCAGTCTCATTTTAATCCTCTTAAAGGAGTTAGTTTTTCTCCCCCATTTCATACACGAAAAAACTGAGGTTCAAAATTTATTAGCATAGGATCATAAAACTAGTAAGTAGCGGAGCTTGACTCCAACTCAGCATTCTTTGAGTCTGAAGCCAGTTACACAAAGCTTCCTCCTAAGGCCAAAAGAGGGTCCCATTTCCATTTCATCGTGGATGAGGAGATAAAGAGAAAGCAGTCTTCATAGGCTTGGAGTGGCAATAATTCAGACAATTAGGAAAAACAGGAATTCATACATCTGAGGCCTGAAAGAAGAGGTCTGTGAACTGGAAAGAGGAAAAATGGAAGTTCTCTTTGAAACAGACAGTATTAAGCTTGCAACCTGTGGCCATGAAGTTAATACAGTGGAACCCCATTTTTCAAACATACATTAACCATATGTATTATGTAGTTATAGCCCACAGCTCCCACCTGCTCTAAGAAATCTATTGGGCATCAAAATATATTTAAAGTACTCCACCACACAATGACTAAATTGGTGAAGTTCATTTCAAACTTTGTAGTGCATGAAAATTGCCCAGGAGTGACAGTTAAGAATACAGATTCCTAGGCCCCATCTCTAGAGGTTCTGATTCATTAGGCCTGAAATGGAACCCAGGAATCTTCATTATAACAACCACCACAGGTGACCCTTGATACATTGGCTTTGAAGCAGTCCTGATCTGAAACTTGACTTAGGAAAAAGTGATCTCAGTAGAAAAACAGTGATATATGGCAGATATTGAGATATAGTTGGTTATTAAGGGCTGGTTATTATAACTCTGTAAATTTTTTCACTGATTTCCCTTTTTTCATGCTTATTCACCACACCATTGTCCACTCCTTTATAAATTTACTGTTGGAGTATTCAACAGAATCTATTACTGAGGTTCTTGAAAATATTGTTCTCTCACTGCTCCATTCAATCTGATATACTCAAAATTGTTGCTAGCTTCTGTTCTGACTCACAGCAACCCTATACACAGGGCGGACACATTATCAGGGGGACCAGTCCCTGAAGAAGGACATATGCTTGGTAAAGTAGAGGGTCAGCAAAGAAGAGGAAGACCCTCAAGGAGACGGGCTGACCCAGTGGCTTCAACAACGGGCTGAAACATAGCAACAATTGTGAAGATGGTGCAGACCAACTCAGTCAGCCTACAACTACTGACTGGTTGCAAGCAGTAACGTCCTGACCCCTAATCCAAGGAGCTGAGGGAGACTCCAGGGCAATATCTATGACCGTCTCTCCGCCTATCTTCTCCCCTTATTCATTTCTTTTCCACCAGATAGATAGGATCTTGATAATCACAGTGATTCTCCAAGAGGGCTAGAAAGTTCCCCAGTCTAGACTTGATAAAGTTTGAAGTTGAGCTTCAGTGTTCTGGGGACCTCTAATCTGTTTGCTTATTTCTAAAACCACCCTCAGCGTTTCTCTCCTTGGGTTTCAATTCAGAGGAGTTAGCCAGATACAACTATTCCCTTTGCTGTCCTACAATTTTCTGCCTCCCCTGGTTGTTTTCCTTAGCAAAGGGCCCATATTTTCATTTCCTGTTGGGAAGGCACTTTTTTAATATCCTGGGTTCTGCCTATAAATGACTATAGGAAGAATATGTGAACAAACAAAGACACTATTTATTCTTTCCACAGAAATGATAAAAGGGATATGAGTAGCCAACAAAACTTGTAATGACGTTAAACTTTGGAGAATTCACTAGAAAAATGATGGAACCTCCAGTTCCTCAACTTTTCTTCCATTCGGATTCTCAGGCTTGCATACACACACATTTCAAGGGGACAAAGCTACCCAAACAATTAAGTGCTTTGGCTACTAATTGAAAGCTTGGATGTTCCAGTCCACTCAAAGGCTTCTCAGAAGAAAGGCTTAGTGACCTACTTCTGAAAAATCAGCCATTGAAATCCTTGTGGAGCACAGTTCTACTCTGGCACACATGGGGTCTCCATGAGTCAGAGTTGACTCAATGGCAATTAGTGTATCCCACTCTGTGGTGTCTCTTTCTGCTGTATTGATGTAACTCTTCTCTCTTTCATGAATTTGTGCTATCAAGTTTTGGGGTTTGTAAGATTTTTAAAGGTTTCTAAGATTATAGTTACAAGGATGTCAGCTTTGAGATTCAAATATGTCCACTGACCTCTTGAAAGTAGCTGCTTCTTCTCCGGCACAAGGAGGTTCATGGCTTAATCTTAATGTTGGAAGAGTAGACAGGCGAACAAGGGGAAACAGCACACTTCATCAGTTTCATATTTTTTAGTACTCTGTTAGTTCACAGTGTTTATTAAACTCTGATTTCAAAACACCCTTCGCCTTTCTGCATGGAAGAGGATATATATTTACTAATGAGGGTAGCTATGCTGCCAGCAGCTGGAAAGTTGGCTTTGTGCTTCTCTTTTACTTCTTATACCCAGGGGTGGGTTGTGTTCTTCTTACAGGAAACACCTTTGGGCAAGGGTTGCCAGAAGAGTGCCTTATTCTCCATTCTGAACAGAAAGTGAGGCCAGGCTTGTACCCAAGACCTGATTGTCTCAATTTAGGGGTAAGAAGCCCACTTTGATACCCATGTTGAGCATATTTGACAAAAAACTGTTTTGGGGGGGCAGAGTAATGGCTCAAATGTACTAATTTTTTCTTATTAGACTATCGATCCTTGGGTATACTCCATGTTTAAGGACCCTGGAGAGGAGGAGGAGCACATAATGATTCTTAGTTCTACACTTTCCAGTATACAAAGTCTTGTCTCTTCCTCTTATTCATTACAACTCTTACCCACACTCAAGGCTCGGCTTAAATCCTAACTCATTTTTCTCACCTACACATCACAATTTTTACCCTGTATTTCAAATTATTCATCAGTTCTGTGTCTGCTTGATGACATGCTTCTTGACCAGTACACCACCAGTTACCACGAAGTTGATTCCGGCTCATGGCGACCCCATGTGTTGCAGAGTAGAACTTTACTCCATAGGGTTTTCAAAGCTGTGACCTTTTGGAAGCAGATTGCCAGGCCTTTCTTTCAAGGTACCTCTGGATGTGTTCAAACCGCCAACTTTCGGTTAGTAGCTGAGCGCTTAACCCTTTGCACCACCAAGGGACTCCAAAGTAGTGATACCAAAAAACCAAACCCGTTGCTGTTGAGTCGATTGCAACTCATAGCAACCCTATACGTCAGAGTAGAAGTGCCCCATAGAGCTTCCAAGGCTGTAAGTCTTTACAAAAGAATGCCACATCTTTCTTCCATGAAGCAGCTGGTGGGTTTGAACCAGTGACCTTTTGGTTAGCCACTGAGTGCTTTAGCCACTGTACCACCAGTGCTCCTTGTAGTGATAGTATCTTGTAAGTTATTGTATCTCACTACACTTGGCATAACATAGAGTTTCCTTAAATATATTTTAATTAATCAACTAGTAATTGTACTGAATATGGTATTTTTCAGGTTCTCATTAAGAGTTTCTGCTTGATACTTACACTCCTTACATACTAGAATACTACATTTGACAGGATAAACAGTTATCTCCAGACAAGAGATTCATCTTTGTAGAGACAAGAGAAAAGGGAAATCTTGGCTATTTTGCTTTCCAATCCTGTAATTGAGCCCAGAGTCAAAATTCTGAGGCTCGAAGGGCTTAAAACACAACCATAAATGAGTCAGAAATTACCCTGATAGCAATCGTCCCTGAGAGAAAATATTGAACAACTGGGAATGACTTGTTCCCTCAGGGTCTTAAATATTTAGGGGGCAATCTTCTCACTGAATAACTCTAAATTATTTAAACTAAATTGGCTTGCCCTGTGGTCTGTTCTCTTCACGGGATTTGAAAGCCTGTACTATTTTCTTCTCACAAGTGAGTAGGTTTATAGCTTAATCAAAATGACTATTACCTAAGGCATTATGCCTATTAAAAACCACATCCATTACAGGGTCAGCAAGGCAGGGAAGAGGGAGGGCAGGAAGAAGAAGTTCAGGCAGCTGATGTAACTGGAAAGCAGGTGCTCTCCCTCTGTCTTCTACTCTTGCACCTGAAGGCTAGGGGTGGACATGCTTTTGGAGTAATCGATCCTTTCAGAGGACAACGCCTCTGAAGCCCATTTCAGGAGTTTGAGCACTCTGGCACTTCACATCTGTGCATTTGAATGTACTTGACAGCCAGGACTTCAGACTGCTTCTGTCCTGCACTCCTTCAAATCATTCCTCTCAAGAGACCCCAACTTTCCTTTACTTTGAGGAGAGGAAATATAAAGGGCATTGGAAAATGCTAGCCGACTGAAAACATTTTAGGGTCTGACATTGGTCTAGGGGTTATATTTTTAAATGTGGAATTTCCAAAAGTAGAATTGAAACCAATGGATAGAAGTTGTAAAACTGTTTCACTTTTTTCTAACCTATGTTCTAGGTCATACCTGTCTAGACAGCTACAATCAAAGGGCTATAAGCAGCCAATAAAACGTATAATGACAATAAGCTTTGAATTCACTAGAAAAATGATGGAGCCTTCAGTCCCTGAAAGTTCCTTCTATTAGTTTTCTCAGGCTGGTATGCACACTCATGTTAGGTGAACTGAGATTCCCTGTTTAAAAGGTTTTGGTTTTGGATCCAAGATAGGAAGCTCTGATGGTGCAGTGGTTAAGAGCTTGGCTGCTAACCAAATGGTTAGCAGTTTGAATTCACCAGCTGCTCCTTGAAAACCCTGTGGGGCAGTTATACTCAATTGACTCAACAGTAATGTTTTTTTTTCTTTTTTTTTTTCAATCCAGGAGAAGTATACGGCACAAATGGTTTGTATTCAACTACTAATCTAAAGATAGGCAGTTCGAACCCACCCACTAGTGCTACAGAAGAAAGACCTGGTGATCTGCTTCTGTAAACTATAGCTAAGAAAACCCTATGGAGAAGTTCTACTCTGTAACACGTGGGGTCACCGAGAGTCTGAACTGACTTGATATGGCAATGGTTTTTGTTTCTTTCTTTTCTTTTTTTTAGTCTCACTCTGCAGTGTTTCTACTGTACTGATGCAGCAGAAGTAAACTGATACTACTCTTTTCTCTGTTATGAGGTTGAGTTATCAGTCACTTGCTCTCTGATCACAATAGTTACTGAAACCAGTTCTCTTAACTTAGGTGGTTGTGACCACTCTAATACTCCAACAATTAGATTATTTCACTGTTTCACTGACCCTCTACTTTACCAAGCTTGATGTCTTTCTCCAGAGATTGTTCCCTCCTAATGACATATCCAAAGTAAGCTCACCATCTTCATTACTAAGGAGCATTCTGGCTGTAATTCCTTCAAGACAGATTTTTTTTTTTTTTTTTTTGTTCTTCTGGCTATGTATGGTATATTCAATCTTCTTTGTCAACACCCCAATTCAAATGTGTCAATTCTTCTTTGGTCTTCCAAATTAAATTAGAAACCAATAAAAAAAACTACATCTGGAAAAAACTCCAATTAACTGTAAGTTAAATAGCACCGTTTTAAACAACTCATGGGTCAAAAAGAAGTTACAGGGGAAATTAGAAAATTTGAATTGGATGATAATGAAAACAATATATCGAAATTTTGGGGATGCAATTAAAGCACTAAATCTGTTGCTATCAGTTGATTCTGACTCATAGCCATCCTATAGGACTAGAACAGATTAGAACTGCCCCATAGAGTTTCCAAGGAGCAGATGGTGTATTGAAACTGCTGAACTTTTGGTTAGCAGTCAAGCTTTTTAACCACTGTACCACCAGGGCTCCATAGCTAAGGCACTAGTTAGAAAGAAATACATAGATATAAATATTGAAATTAGCAAGAAGAGAGGTCTTAAAATCAATAATATAAATGTCCATCTTAAAATGCTAAGAGAAGAAGAGCAAAAAATGTAGAAGGAAGAAAATGATAAAGAACAGGAAATAATTAAAAAAACAGAGAAAATTAACAAAACTAAAATTCAGTTCTCTGCACTCAACTATACTGATCAAGTTAAAAACAGATAAAACCCAAAATACCAATATCAAGAATGAAAGAGGATACGACACTATAGGTAATACAGAAATTAAAAGATAAAGGACGATTAGGAACTATTTTATGTCAATAATTCAAGAAGTTAGATGAATTGAAAGATTTTTTGAAAGATATATGTTACCAAAACTAATACAAGAAGGCATTAAAAACTTTAACACCCCTGTTAAAGAAATTGAATTTATAATTAAAATCTTTCCACAAAGAAAACTTCAGGCCCAGATAGCTTCATTAGCAAATTCTAACAAATATTTAAACAAGAAACAATACCATTTTTATAAAATCTTTTTTTGGAAACAGAGAAAGAGATCCCACAACCCAACTAATTCTATTAGCCCAGCACAGTGCTGAAACCAAAACCAGAGAAGGGAATTAAGAAGAACATAATATCACTGACTAATATCCCTCATGCACATAGATACAAAAATATTTAACCAGATATTAGTGGATTGAATCCAGCATACATAATGCATTACGACCCAGTGGGGTTTACCTGGAAATGCAAAGATGTGGATGTACAGCAACCGAATTTTCATACGCTGCTGGTGAGAATATATACAACCACTTTGGAAAACTGTTAGGTGTTATTTACTATATGAACCTACTCACACTTTATGATACAGCAGTTTCATTCCTAAGCATATATCCAATAGAGATGTATGCATGTATGTGCTGTTGGGAAGTGGGAAGGCAGTCTATCACATGGCCTTCCAGCCCCTACCTGGGCCGCCTCATCAGAAGTGCTGGATGGAGAACATTTCCTGATAATGGAGGCTGAAAACAGCCTCTCTCTCTCCCACTTTCTTCTATCTATTGGGGACACTCCCTCCCTGTTCTAGGTACACAGAAAACTCGCTCTCTGCTCTGCTCATGCGTGTGCATCACATGGTACCCCATTTCTATATCTGTTCCCGGCAGGAGGGAATGGTGTCCTTCAAGTGCAGTGAAAGAGGGGTGTATTTCAGACCACCAGCCTTGTGTAGGTTGCAGGGAGTGACCTACTGGCCATGGGGGACTGGCGCTCACTACTGAACTGAAATTTGCTCTGTCTCTTCTCTGTGGAGTAAAATATTGTTCCATCTAATGCTTGTGTGTGTGTAATTCGTGCTTTTGTTAGCGACCCTAGACCTTGCTTGACAGTTTGGCACAGCAAGCAGGGCCAACACGTGCCATGCCAATTACCTAGATGCACAGCATTGTTAATGACAACCCAAAATGAGAAAAGCCTAGAAGTCCATCAACAGTCAAATGACATTTTTTTTGTATATTGATAAAACAAAATACTATACATCAATGAAAATGAACACGTTCATGCAAAAATATGAATGGATTTCAGGGTATTTAGCAAAAAATGAAAGATACACAGAATATATACTCTCTGATTCCATTTACATAAAGTTCAAAATCACATTAGAAATAAGTATAGGGAATGACTTTTGACGTGTAGGGAAGTTTAGATGTTGGGAGGATTCACGAGGAGGTCATCTTGGGTGCTGTGTGTATTATATTTCTTGACCCAGGTGAGTTTACTGTAAGTAATTCATCAAGCTGTGCCTTTATAACTTGCACATATTTTTAATCTTTGTTACTTTTCAATTAAAAAGTTAAAAATATACTATTGAATTAAAAAAACGGCCATTAAGAATGATTACATTCTGGTTCTAATATTAGTTAAAATAGTAATTATCTTTATCTTTTTAAAGTAGAAATAGAAAAAATACATAAAAGCATATATTAGGTCTCAAGTAAATGAACAGTAAATGCTTTTTACAGCTACTTTCCAATGGAGAATCTTGTGATATGGTCTTTCTGATCTGAACAACAAAAACTTCACTGGAGGTGCTGATTTAAACTAGAGCAAAGCTCCGATCTGCTGATATTACCTTATTAGCTTGGCTGGTTCATCATTGTTTTACCCTATAATTGGTGTACATTATAGTAGGAAATAACTCTTTCTTTCCCAGATTACTGGTTTATAAATCATTGTCTATTCATTCGTGTATGCTCATTTCTTTTCTCTTTAATGTCTAAGGATGTAAGTCTGTGGAGAAGAAATATTTCTATTTGTATTTTGTTTAATGTTAAATCTATCAAACTTGGTGCTTTTGGCATTGCCCTTGACATTTTTGAAAGCATTCTCATTTTCTAGCAATAATCAGATAATTTCATAACCATTCTGGTACTTTCTTGACCAAGTCATGGAATCAGGTACTTTCCTGGATTCACACTGTTATTATATTGCATAACTCTACTTTTTTTAGGATGAGGTTTCATCAGCTACTAAGGCCATCTTCTATCTTAATAATTTACAGAGAGGTGATTAAAGGGAGCCAATATGGAAGAATATAAAAGACCTCTGACACTGTGACATGGAGGGCAAATAAGTTGAGGGTAACTCTACGTCAGGCAGCGTTGCACTACCAAGGTACCAATAGTGGTGCCCACTATTTATGAGGGCAAATGAGGGTTGTGCTCACTCTGTACAAGCAGCCATTTTGATGGAATCAGTGGGGATATAGTGATGGTCATTTTGGTAGCTGGTTAATTCAATTACAAAGAGCCTGAGGATAATTGAGCCAAGGTCTCGGATTCCATTAGTATATACCAGCAACTTGACAGTGATGTCACACACATCTTTGGCAATGTTTCCTAACGGTAATCATGAGTCCTGGATGGTAATGTGAATATGCAGTGGATAACTTCCTATTATTGGTCAGATGCATCAGCTTCCATAAGAAATCAACATATTATGTGTGCTAGCATTACATTCTGAAGTCCGCGTTCCAAATGGAAATAGTTAGGAGGTCTTTCTGAGGTAAACATGGGTGCAAAATGTAAAAAGAAATGCAAGCAGATGGCAATACCTGTAACTTCTTTGTGAGAGGGGATATTTGCATTCCAGCAGAATTTTGTAGCTATGTACATTTTAATGAACCTAGGTTTTTTTTTTTTGTTGTTGCAAAAGCACAGTGAAAGCTGATTTTAAAATTTCACTGTTGCCACTGTCTCCTTGGTTCAGCAATATTGGAACACATACTAATGGAGGAGGATATTAGAAATTAATGACCCTTACCGTCAAGGAGGATAGATTTGAACTCATCCTGTTTGCCATCAAATTTGTTCTTTCTTTGGTACGTCCTATGTGTTTTCATGGTAATACCAGTTAACTGTCACCCATTGTTCCTAACTGTGGTATCTTTGACTTTCTTCTTTCCTTCCCTTTATTATAATGTAGCAGTTGCAATCAAATAGACTGCGGTTCAAAATCTTAGCTTGCCAGTGTCTAGCTGTGACATGGCTATTTACCCTGTCACTTTCCTTTAGTTTCCTCTTTTGCAAAATGAAGGTAATAACAGTACTCATTTCATGAGATATTGACAGAACCAAACATAAAAGTGAATGTACTGGCAAACAGTATGTGCTTAATAAATGTTACTGATTATTTCTATTATTACTGTCACTATGTAACACTCCACAAGGTACTCCTTGGAAACCCTATGAGGCAGTTCTACTCTGTCCTATAGGATCGCTATGAGTCGGAATTAACTCGATGGCAATAGGTTGGTTTTTTTGTTTTTCAGGTGATACTAATTCTACCTCTAAATTTTCTCTCCTGGCTGTACATTTCTCCCTATTCCTACTGTTTCTGTCCCAATTTAGGACTGATCTTCCTGCTGCCCTGGACTTCTGTAGATCTAATCCAAACTACTCTTCTCACTCACTTTTATTCCTAAGGTCTTGCTCTTATCTTACCTTGTGCCTGTTAAAAATCTTCAATAACTTCAAATTTGTCAGAAAATAAAATAGAAATATTGTAATTTGGCTTTTTAGACCCTTAGTAAATTGGATCGATGTCCTTTTCCAATCTTTTTGGTCTGAATATGCTCTTAACCTGCTGTGTGGTATTGGATTAGTTGCTAGGCTTGGCATTGATGATGCCTACTCTCAAGATTTATTATGAGGATTATTTAATTTATTTCTTGGAAGTCTTAGTTTCAAGGACTCCATTAAGTAGCAGAGTGGTCTTGGGAAAATCAATTGACTTCCCTGGGCTTTATTTTCCTCTTCTATACATTGACATGGTTTTTAAATTTTAGTGCACATGAGAATAACCTGGAAAACTTGTGAGATATATAGACTATAGCCCTGGTGGTGTAGTGGCTAAGAGCTACAACTGCTAACCAAAAAGTCAGCAGTTCGAATCCACTAGGCACTCCTTGGAAACTCTATGGGGCAGCTCTACTCTGTCCTATAGGGTTGCTATGAGTTGAAATTGACTCAATGGCAGTGGGTTTCATTTTTTTTTGGTTCAGCCCTTGTCTCAGAAATTCTATTAATTTTTTTTTAATTTAAGAATAACATACAATAAATGCATAAAGTGTGTATATGGCACAGTGGTTAAGAGCTCGGCTGCTAACCAAAAGGTCAGCAGTTCAAATTCACCAGCCACTCCTTGGAAATCCTATGGAGTAGTTCTACTATGTCCTATAGGGTTGCTATGAGTCAACATTGACTCCATGGCAATAGGTTCAGTTTTCAGTTCTGTATACTCTTGTACACCACTTGTCTGTCAGTTTGTCATACTCTGGTGGCTTGGTTGTTGCTGTAATGCTGGAAGCTATGCTGCCAGTATTTCAAATACCAGCAGGGTCACTCATGGTGGACAGGGATCAGTGGAGCTTCTAGACTAAGATAGACTGGAGAGAAGGACCTGGCAATCTACTTCTAAAAAAAAATCATCCAGTGAAACCCTTATGAATAGCAGTGGAACATTGTCTGATACAGTGCTGGAAGATGAGCCCCTCAGGTTGGAAGGCACCTAAAATATGACTGGGAAAGAGCTGCCTCTTCAAAGTAGAGTCGACCTTAATGACATGGTTGGAGTCAATCCTTTGGGACCTTTATTTGCTGATGCGTTTTGACTCAAAATGAGGAGAAACAACTGCAAATGACCATTAATCATCAGAACGTTGAATGTGTGAAGTATGAATCAAGGAAAATTGGAAGTTATCAAAAATGAAATGGAACACTTGAAGATCGCTATCCTAGGCATTAGTGAGCTGAAACGAACTCTTACTGGCCATTTTGAATCTGACAATCATACGGTCTACTATGCTGGGAATGACAAACAGGAATGGTATTTCATTCATCATCAAAAAGAACATTTCAAGTTCTATCTTGAAGTACAGTGCTGTCAGGGATAGGATAATATATATATGCCTACAAGGAAGACCAGTTAATATGACTATTATTCAAATTTACTTACCAACCACTAATGCCAAAGATGAGGAAATTAGAGATTTTTACCAACATCTGCAGTCTCAAATTGATAAAACATGCAATCAGGAAGCGCTGATAATTACTGCTGATTGGAATGTAACAGTTGGAAACAGAGAAGAAGGATCTGTAGTTGGAAAATATGACCTGGGTGATAGAAACAATGCCAGAGATCGCATGATAGACTTTTGCAAGACCAACAATGTATTCATTGCAAAAAACATAAACCTTTTTTTTAAACAACATAAACTTTGACTATACACATGGAAAACACAAGAATCAAATCAACTACATCTGTGGGAAGAGACTATGGAAGAACTCAATATCATCAGTCAGTATAAGGCCAGGGGCCGACTGTGGAAAAGAGCATCAATTGCTCATATGCAAGTTTAAGTTAAAGTTGAAGATAATTAGAACAAGTCCATGGGAACCAAAATACGACCTTGACTATATTCCGCCTGAATTTAAAGACTATCTCAAGAATAGTTTTGATGCATTGAACACTAATGACTGAAGACCAGATGAGTTGTGGGATGACATCAAGGCCGTCGTATATGAAGAAAGAAAAAGGTCATTAAAAAGACAGAAGAGAAAGAAAAGACCAGAATGGATGTCAGAAGGGAATCTGAAACTTGCTCTTGAACATTAAGTAGCTAAAGCCAATGGAAGAACTGATGAAGTAAAAGAGCTGAGCAAAAGATTTCAAAGGGTGGCTAGAGAAGACAAAGTAAAGTATTATAATGAAATGTGCAAAGACCTGGAGTTAGAAAACCAAAAGGAAAGAACGGCTCAGTATTTCTCAATCTGAAAGAATTGAAGGAAAAAAAATTCAAGCCTTGAGTTGCAATTGTGAAGGATTCTATGGGCAAAATATTGAACAACGAAGGGAGCATCAAAAGAAGATGGAAGGAATACACAAAGTCACTGTACCAAAAAGAACTGGTGGATGTTCAACCATTTCAGGAGGCAGCATATGATCGAGAACTGATGGTATTGAAGGAAGAAATCCAAACTACATTGAAGGCATTGGCGAAAAACAAGGCTCCAGGGATTGACCGAACATTGAGATGTTTCAACAAACAAACGCAAAGCTGGAAGCACTTACTCATCTATGCCAAGAAATTTGGAAGACAGCTGCCTGGCCATCTGACTGGAAGAGATTCATATTTGGACCGATTCCAAAGAAAGGTGATCCAACAGAATGCAGAAATTATCAAATAATATCACATGCAAGTAAAATTTAGCTGAAGACAATTAAAAAATGGTTGCAGCAGTACATCGACAGGGAACTGCCAGAAATTCAAGCTGAATTCAGAAGAGGACGTAGAACAAGGGAAATCATTGCTGATGTCAGATGGATCTTGGCTGAAAGCAGATAATATCAGAAAGATGTTTACCTATGTTTTGACTATGCAAAGGCATTTGACTGTGTGGAGCACAAAAAATTATGGATAGCATTGGGAAGAATGGGAATTCCAGAACACTTAATTGTGTTCGTGAGGAACCTGTACATAGATCAAGAAGCAGTTGTTTGAACAGAACAAGGGGATACTCCGTGGTTTAAAGTCAGCAAAGCTGTGCATCAGGGTTGTATCCTTTCACCTTACTTATTCAATATGTGTGTTGAGCAAATAATCTGAGAAGCTGGGCTGTATGAAGAAGAACATGGCATCAAGATTGGAGGAAGACTCATTAATGCCCGGTGTAAGGTAGATGACATAACCTTGCTTGCTGAAAGTGAAGAGGACTTGAAGCACTCACTGATGAAGATCAAAGACTGCAGCCTTCAGTACGGATTACGCTTCAACATAAAGAACACAAAATCTTCACAACTGGACTGACAAGTAACATCATGATAAACAGAGAAAATATTGAAGCTGTCAAGTATTTCATTTTACTTGGATCCACAATCAAAGCCCAATAAAAGCAGCAGTAAGGAAATCAAAGCATGTATTGCATTGGGCAAATCTGCCGTAAAAGACCTCTTTAAAGTGTTAAAAAGTGAAGATATCACTTTGAGAACTAAGGTGTGCCTCACCCAAGACATGGTATTTTCAATCACTTCATATGCATGCAAAAGCTGGACAATGAATAAGGAAGACAGAAGAAGAATTGATGCCTTTGAGTTACGGTGTTGGTGAAGAATATTGACTATACCATGGATCATGGACTGCCAGAAGAATGAACAAATCTGGCTTGGAAGAAGTACAGCTGGAGTGCTCATTTGAGTGGAGTATGGCAAGACTTCGTCTCAGGTACTTTAGAAGTATTATCAGGAGGGACCACTCCCTGGAGAAGGACATCATGCTTGGTAAAGTAGAGGGTCAGTGAAAAAGATCCTCTACAGGTGGATTGACACAGTGGCCGCAAGTATAGGGCAGTACCGGGCGGTTTTTTGTTATGTTGTACATAAAGTCTCTATGAGTCGGAAACAACTTGGTAGCTCCTAACAACAACAAATACTCTGGCGTGAATATTATTTATGTCAAAGTATAAAACATTCTCGGTGCCCCAGAAGTTTTTAGTGCACCTTCCCAGTCTATGGAAACCCTGGTGGTGTAGTGGTTAAGAGCTACAGCTGCTAACCATAAGGTTGGCAGTTCAAATCCACCAGGTGTTCCTTGAAAACTCTATGGGTCAGTTCTACTCTGTCCTATAGGGTCACATGAGTCGGAATCGACTCGACGGCAACTGGTTTGGTTTTGGTTGGTTTTCCTAGTCTGTGTCACCTCTAGAGGCAACCACTGTTTTTCTAACATTATTTCTTTTAAGAAATCTGGATTCAATCCTTCCAGTTCTGGTTTTCTGCTGTTCTGTTTCTAATTCAGATGGACAAATAAAAGTACTTTGAATATGTTTATACTGTTATCCCAAATTTAGATATTTTTAGAAACTGTTTCCTCTTCTCATGGCAAACACCTGTATTCCTTCCTTTCCTGTGGCTCTTCACCTCCCCAAACCTTCATGTCCTTTCTTATTCTTCAGCTCTATTGTGGCTCCTCCTCAAGCTAGATTAACATAACATACTAAAGTTAAAACCAGTTGCAATTAAGTCAATTCTGACTCATGGCAACATGTGTGTCAGAGTAGAACTATGCTCCATAGGGTTTTCAATGGCTGATTTTTCAGAAGTAGATCACCAGGCCTTCCTTCCTAGGTATCTCTGGGCGGACTTGGTCCTCCAACCTTTCCATTAGCAGATGAATGTGTTTAACCATTTGTATCGTCCAAGGACTGTATACTAAATTTGTAGGTAGTGGTGGTTGCCTTTGAGTCAGCTCTGACTCATGGTGACCTTATGTATAGCAGAAGAAAAGTAATATTGCTCTGAGCTATCTTCATGACCATTGGTATATTTGAGACTAACACTAAAGTCAGAGGTCAGGTATTCCAACCTCCATCGCTTGCAGCAATATCTTCTACAACATCCCTTGCAAATAGCCTTTTACCTTTGCTTGAAAATCTCTGGTGACTGAGGCCTGATTACATCACATGATTGCTAGAAAGTGCTTTCATATGTTGGGCTTTATAAAATATTCTTTGATACTTTTTCTCATTGTTATGCCCTCTAGAATAATAAAGAATAGCTGGTCTCTTTTCCTTATGGCAGCCTTTCAAATAAAGGGTCCTTCAGAGGGTCATGTAGTCTACACAGGGTGAAATTATACTCCACGCTGCAACCCAACTGTTGGACCAGCTGCAACCTATGAAGTCTCACAGGGCCCCATGCTTAGAAGGTTCGTGTGCTTGTTTTTATTTTTAATCAGCATTAGTAGCTTCTCTCTGTGTCTAAAAATATATATAACTCAACATCTGCCAATTCAACATTTTTCAGATGTACAGCTTACTGACATCAATTACATTAATTGATTGTGCAACCATTACCCTTAGTCTGGGTTGGGTTTCCCATTGCCCCAAACAGAAACACACTGCTTCCCAAACAATGGCTCCCGTTTGCGTGCTTGTTTTGATGCTCTGCTGTTGCCATCTTAAAATACGTAATATCTTTTGAACAAGGGCCCCTGCATTTTCATTTTGCACTGGGTTCCACAGATTCTGTAGCCAGTTCTGCCTCTTTGGTTGTACTGCATTTGCTAACGCCCACCCAGAGGCACCTCGGAAGACAGGCTTGGTGATCTGCTTCTGAAAGGTCGCAGCCTTGAAAACTCTATGGGGCAGTTCTAATCTGCACATTCAGGGTCACCATGAGCTGGAATCAACTCGAAGGAAACTAACAACAACAATGTCCTAAATATTTTGATTTTCTTTTTAATAATTCCTATAATACAGCCATTATAAATGTGTTATATTTTATAGTCTTTTTTACTTATTTCAAAACCTTTTCCTTAGAGCAAGGAAGATAGGTCCAATATGACAATCATGCTCATATTATAGAAGAACAGACTATGGATTAAAGAAATTAAGTGAATTGCCAGAGTTTCATAGCTTGTTAATAACAAATCTGGGCCAGGACCAAGTCTCCTGACCTCAGCTTTCCTTGCATAAGGCCCTTCTGCCTTTCTCTTGGAATAGCTGTGTATTCCAAATACCCAGGTCTCACATTGGGGATTCTAATCTTATTAACTTTCCCAGTCCCTGTAGTTCCCCTTTAACTTCCCTCTCCAAGCACTGGGCTGCTATATACGTACTTGACTACTAGCTTGACTACTTAGCTGTTCACTTACAAGTCAAGAAATATTGCAAAAAACAGCTGGAAAAAACACTCCTATGGCAGAGATGGGATGTTGGGCACAAACTTGGCTGGCATTTTCAGGACTTTTAAATGCTTGGTTGCAAATGTCACTTCCATAAGGATTTCATGAAGATTAATGATGTAAGGAAAAGGCCATTTTGAAACACGGTGTTAGAGAGGATTTTGAGTGTGTGTGTGTGTGGCAAAATAAGGAAAGAGGAGAAATTTGTCTTCTTGTATGTTCTTCCCTATTTTTTAAATTTTTTCTGTAAAAATCCACATTCCTATACCATAGGCAGAAGAATCTCATATAAAGAATTTATAATCTAATAATAGTATGTCTCTAATCCTCCTCCCCGTATTGACTGTATGGCCCCCTCCACAAAATATTATTTGGACTCCCTGCTCATTGAGTCTGGAAATTCCACACTTAAAACGTATTTATTTGATTTTCAAGGTATAATATTAAATTTCGAATACCACAAAAGAGCTACTTCATTGAAAACTCATGTTACTATACCGTGTACTTTATCATGACCGAGTTCACCTTTTTCTTAACTGTGAGCAGGTTGTAACAGGAGACTAGGAAGCAAATGAATGGGTGCTGATTTAAATGTACAAGTGAATATGTGATTAAACATTAACAATGGTCAGTGGTAACTGGACTTTGAAGGCCAGTGATCCTATCTATGAACAGACCAAGACTGAAAGGAAGGCAAGGCAGAGAGTGGAACAAAAGCTTAGTGAATACTGGCTTATTCTGCAGAAATAATATGGTTGTATCTTCCTGGCACTGAACTATCTAATTTGCATTGTGTAATCTTGCTATATTTGAAATTGGGCTGGGGTGTACAGGGAGCTTTTCCCCAGAGCCTATAATTCAGAATAAGGTTTCATGTTCATTGTTGTAGCCCTGGCCTCTGTGTCACAAACAAATCTATGGTCCAGATTCTGACATCTTGATGCTCAAATTTTGTATTGATCTTTGATCCCTGCTTAACCAGTCTCTAAGCCTGGGTTTACTGGTTGATTCATTCATTTATTAATTCCTTTATTCATTTGGGAGTCCAAAGGTGGTGAAAATAATGTGCTTGCTGCCAACTGAATGCCTTGAAGAAAGGACTGGGATATACTTCTGAAAATTGGTCATTGAAAATCTTATGGACAACTGTTCTACTCTGACACACATGAGGTTGCCATGAGTCAGGGTGGACTCAATAGTAACTGGTTTAGTTTTTTTTTTTTTATGTTTTTATTCTTTTACTTATTCACTTAACAGTTATTGAAGGGCTAGTTTTGCATAGAACACGCACATGATATAACAGCAGATGCTAAGCTTTTGGATGTATGCAAAAGTGGAGATGGCATCTAGAGGTGGGGAGTTTCAGAGGAAGATGAGATCAGCTTTATTTGGCTGGAGAGTAGGATATGTGTAGAGAAGCATTGGAAGATGAAGATGGGCAGGCAGCTTAGGTCAGGCTTAGGTCAGCTCCAAGGAGTCAGAGAAGGCTTTTACGTGGGAGACCAACATGATGGATTTTACACTTTAAAAGATTAATTGGGACCACAGGAAGATAAATAAAGGCAAGGAGATAAATTACTAGAACGTTTTGATAGGTTGGGAAAAATGGCCTAAATTAAGGCAGTGGAAATGTGAATGTATAAAAGGGTGACACTAGATATTTGGCAAATTATGACTTTACCAGTTGTTGGTTGGCTGGTTATCACGTCCGGAGAAGTAGGATTTTAAATGACTGAGATTTTGAATCTTGTATTTGAGCAAAACATAGGGGCAATGGCATAACTAAATGTGTTTGAGGAAGTGATTGCATAAAGCAATGCTTTTAATTTCACACATACTATATTTCATACCTCTATTATTCATTCATCCATTCTTTTCATTATTATGAGATGTCATGGATTGAATTGTGTCCCCCTAAAATATCTGTCAACTTGACTAGGTCATGATTCCCACTATTGTATGATTGTTTACCATTTTGTCATATGATGTGATTTCCGTATGTGTTGTAAACTCTATCACTATGATGAGGTTATATGTGATCTCCTTTTTTGTTGTAAACTCTATCACTATAATGAGGTTATACTGATGACTTCTACAAGATTAGATAGTGTCTTAATCTAATCTCTTTTGAGATATAAAAGAGAGAATCGAGCAGAGACACATGGGAACATTGAACCACCAGAAAAGCAGTGCCAGGAGCAGAGCGTGTCCTTTGGACCTGAGGTTCCTGTGCTGAGATGCTCTCAGACCAAGGAAAGATTGATGACAAGGACCTTCCTCCAGAGCCGACAGAGAGAGAGAGCCTTTTCCTGGAGCTGATGCCCTGAATTTGGACTTGTAGCCTGCTGGACTGTGAAGAGAATAAATTTCTCTTTGTTAAAACCATCTACTTGTGGTGTTTGTTGGAGCAGCACTAGGTGACTAAGATAAGACAAGAGATATTTCTTAAAATCTATTATATGCCAGGGACTGTGTTAGTTGTTAAGGGTAAAGTGTGACCCAACCACTGCTATTTTAAGGAATAGTCAGTCGACTGAGGGAGATAGAAATTGGGTAATTAAAATACATTGTTATAATTGCTATGATAAGAATCCCAGAGAGGGGCAACTAATTTGCTCTTCAGTGTTTAGGGAACCATAGAAAGTGATATCTAAGATGGAATGCCAAAGACAAATTTAAGGTGCCTGTAAAATGGTCTGGTAGAGTAGGCACCTCAAATTTAAGTTCAAATCTAAATTACAACTTCTAAGTTTGAACCTTAGAATTAGAATGAAGGAGAGTGTAGGTATAAGATTATCAATATAAGATTATAGTTCAGTTTCCAGAACTCATTCCTTGCCTGCTTAGGGAGGTGTCCCCTGCCTAAGCCACCTTCTCATAAGTTAAGCATATGTTTCCTTAATTTCAGTAACATCTTCTCAATATCTTATATTCCAGAATCCTTGTCCAAGTCTTTTGGGGACCTTTGCCCCACGTCTCTGTGGAAGACTCCTGCTCAGACAGGTTTACTCAGAAGTAAAGGGGAGAATGGATGGGTGGTAGAAATGCCCATTTCAGGTATCAGTTTTAGACTTCTGAGCTCATCTTCTTTAGAAAGTAGACATTTACTTAAACCTGAGGGCCTGGAGAGCTGGAGGCACCTTGGAGAACATCAGGAAAGTGACTGGCCTTTGTGTACTCATGTGTGCATGTAGAACTCCCTTCATGGGTCTATGATGCCATTAAGAAATGTGGTGAGAGCCACTGAGTCTTCAGCTATGGGATGTGAAATTTACAGGTCCCTGAGAAATAAGAAAGAAACAAATGTGCACAGACTTAAGGCAGAGGAAAGGACATTGAGAATGCTTCCTGAACAGGCTCAGGAGCAATTTCCCCCTCTCTTCTTATTCTAAGCCTGAGCTGCGTGTCCTAGAAAACACACACCAGAGTGAAAGGCTACGGGCAGTTGTGGAGATGCCCAGAATGAGTCCTGGGCTGGAATGGAAAATGAGCTATCTTTTGAGGACCAGGCAGGCTTGTGTTTAAATGCTGGCTTCCCCATTTGTTAGCCATTTGACTTTGAGAAATATGCTAGATTTTTTGCTGCCTAAGCGTCTTGATCTATAAACCAGGGATAAATGAATGTACACACTGAGCCAGGTAGAGTGTAGACATGAATCATCAATATGAGGGGCAAAGTGCCCTACGCAAGTCAGCGCTTTAATAAATGATGTTTTCAGTAGAGCTTGCTGGTCTCTCACATAACTTTGCAAGTCTGTCTGACACAGCACATATTCAAATATATTGTAATTAACATTTAGTTGTGAGTTTCCATTACTCGCTTTGTTGTTTTGTATGTATAAAGGAAAAGAAGAATTATTACCAACTGTATAACTGACTTCCAAGTTCATGAAGCACTGGAGGATGGCCAGCCAAGTTAGACAGTGTCTGCTTATGCCACAGGAAGTCCAAAAGGCTGGAGAAGAGGACAACTCTGTGATCCCCTGAGAAGAAAGAAATCCTGCATAGCTCTGCCAAAGGTTTTAGTTCCCATGTGGGAATATTCTTGATCAAAAATTGGTGATTTGGAAGAAAGGATTTTGCAAAGATTATATTCTAACTGTATAACCTGGTTTTGTTAAGTCTGTTATTTATTAAGTCTATGTTTAGTGTTATTTAAGGGACCCTGGTGGCGCTGCTGTTAAATGCTCAGCTACTAACCGGAAGTTCGGCCAGTCAAACTTACTAGCTACTACGCAGGAAAAGGATATGTCAGTTTGCCTTCATACAGATTACAGCCTCAGAAACCCTGTGGGGCAGTTCTACCCTTCCTATAGGGTCGTTGTGAGTTGGAATAGACTCGATGGCAACAGGCTGGTCTAGTGTTACTTACTTTTATCTCGCATAGTTCCAGTGCTTGGGGAAAGGAATAAACCAACACAGCAATCTGCATTTTAACAACATTAACAATATTGATTAACGTTCAAGAAGCACTGGGGGACATGTAAGTAAGCTAGTCAGCTAAGGCAGCCAGAAACTCAGGACTGAGGGAAATTCTTGGGGGGAAAATTTAATAAAATTGCTATAATCATGTACATTTTGGTGGAAAGATCTTGTGTTCAACAACAGGTAAGCATATTGCTTTTCTGCCAAATGAGAATGCAGAAGTGGGAGTATTAATTTGAGTAACTGTGCCAATATGGCTAATTAAAAAATATTTCATGATGCCACACTGGCATTCACCATCACAAAAGCAGTGTCCTGCAGCTCAGCTCTGCTTCCCGCCCTATCCTGTGCTTCTGTTTTCTAGTTTAAATAGCGATAGTAATGTTCCCTCTTTCTAATATTCACGGCTATGGCAAGGATTGGTGCAATACTGTTTGCGAAAATGCTTTGAAAACTGTAGATGTTGGTAATTATTTTTATAAGTGCAGGTCTAGTCTATTTCCTTTTTCTTTGTCCTAATAATGATGGAGATCAGTTACCTGCATGATCTTCTCTTCCTCTCTGTCTTCTCTGTCTCGTCTCTGGATCAGTCTCTGTCTCTCTCCATATATATATTTGTTGTTGTTTTGCTGTCGAGTCAATTCTGACTCATGGCAACCCCATGTGTACAGAGCAGAACCATAGAGTCTTCAAGCCTGTGATCTTTTAGAAGCCAATCTCCAGGTCTGCTCCGAGGCTCCTCTGGATGGGTTCAAAATACTATTCTTTCAGCTAAGAGTTGACAATATAAGTTTCCACCACCGAAGGACTCCCTATTTCTATTCCTATCTCTATCTCTATCTAGAAAGTAAAATAATGAAACTCTAAACTTTGAGTGTTAATTTTATTTTACGGTTAGTAGTAGCACCATGGAGCCCTGGCGGGGCAGTGGTTAGGAGGTCAGCTGCTAACCAAAAGGTCAGCAGTTCGAATCCACCAGCTGCTCCTTGAAAACCCTATGGGGCAGTTCTACTCTGTCCTACAGGGTCACTATGAGTTGGAATCCACTTGACGGCAACAGGTTGCTGGTTAATAGCAGCATGCTATTATTTATTCCCACTTCTTAGATCTTCTCATTGAGCTTTTCCATTCTACCACATGGTTGGTAATGTTTCCCAAACACTACCGTTTGCAGTTCTAATCCCTTGCATTTTACTCTTGCTTCCAGGATTCCCGCATCTCTGCTCCAATCTGGAACACACCGAGGACTACTTCATCTGTGGTGCTTTCCTGTTCAAGCCTTTGGATAGCTTCTTATCCACACCACATGGAGCTAATTTTGTCATTAACATTTCAGGAGACACACAGTGGCATTGTAAGTGAAATATAAATGAGAAACTCTGCTGTTTTAGTTACTCTTTCCTCCCAAATTTGAAAAGAAATCACTATCAAATTACCCAAGTCACATTTATCCTTCTTAAACTCCCAAAGCTGCTGTCGTTGTCCTGCCAAACTCTCTATTTCTATGCACTTATATAGAAATTATGCCCCTTTTGAGCAACAATGGGGAGAAAACTGAAGCATTATATATGTAGAGAAAAAAATTCTACAAGGCCCAAAGAGAACTACTTCCCTCAGCACTTGAAACATACTGCTTTTTTGGCTCTTGTATGTGGGTGAAACCATGTGGCATCTAGCACAATTTCTGGGTCACAGTAAGCAATCAATAGTAGGTGAACTGATTGATGAAGGAAACTTCATTCAACTAAAATTATAGGTAAAGAGTACGCTCTTTGTTTTTAAAAGCTAACACTTCATTGTGTGCCAAGCATTCTGTGAAGTCCATTAAATGCATTATCTCATTCAACTCCCTCCCTCAATAGTCGTATGAGATAGTGACCATTACTAATGCTGATTTACCAGAAATGGAACACAGTGGAATACACTGAGTAGTAGTTAGGTTTCCACAGTGAGTATTAATTCCATTAAATATTAATTATTTCAGTCTTCATTAATGAAATACCTTGGAACATATACTTTATCTCATCAGACAAACCTTACCAGCATAAAATTAACTAATAATTATTAAGTATTTACTGTGTACCAGTCACCATGATGCAATTTGCATACTTATTTCATTAGTTTTAATAATTGCCTTATGGGAGAGATGTATTGGTAATATCTTTCTTTCATGACTGAGAAAACTGAAGCTAAAAATGTTTAAGGAACAAATCTAAGAATAGAGAGCCAATGTGGAGATGAACTTCACAATCAGGACTGAAGGCTAACTCTCCCTGGTGTGATGCTTCAAAGCTGCCTGCACAGCTCACCTGTGAGTCAACTACACTGGTTAAAAGTTGCCCTCCACTCTATTTGCCAGCTTCTCTCAGAATATCTCCTTTCAATTCATCTGCTATTCTGGATGGGGAGAACCATGCAGGTATCACCAGCTCTGTAGTCCATGTGGCCTGTAGGACACCAGATCAGATGTGTTCTAGGGAAAAAAATTCTAAATATAACTTGTATCTTGTTTAATTTTAATTTAATGTTATAATGTCCATGCTTTCTTATGTTACTAAAACTCTTGATATGCATAATTTTTAAGGATTAATTTTTTACTTTAATTTTTAATAATATGGAACACACAAAGATCAATATCCTAGGCATTAGTGACCTGAAATGAGGTGATATTAGTCATTTTGAATTGGACAATCATAAGGTCTGCTCTGCTGGGAATGACAAATTGAAGAGAAATGGAGTTGCAAAAAAAAATTTTTTTTCAAGACCTATCTTGAAGTACAACACTGTCAGTGATAGGATAATATCCATACACCTACAAGGAAGGCCAGTTAATATGACTATTATTCAAATTAGATTTTTACCAACTTCTGCAATCTGAAATTGATCAAATGTGGAATCAAGATGCATTGAAAATTACTGATGATTGGAATGCAAAAGCTAGAAACAAAGAAGAAGGATGGGTAGTTGAAAATATGGCCTTGGTGGTAGAAACAATGCCAGAGATTGAATGATAGAATTTTGCAAGACCAACAACTTATTCATTACAAATATCTTTTCTCAGCAACATAAAAGGTGACTAACAACATAGACCTTGCAAGACGGAAGAAATCAAATCAACTACATCTGTGGAATGAGGCAATGGAGAAGCTCAATATCATAAGTCAAAACAAGGCCAGGGGCTGGCTATAGAACAGACTGTCAATTGCTCATATGCAAGTTCAAGTTGAAGCTGAAGAAAATTAAAACAAGTTCATGAGAGCCAAAATATGACCTTGAACATATCCCACATGAATTTAAAGACCATCCCAAGAACAGAATTGACACGTTGAACATTAATGGCTGAAGACCAGATGAGTTATGGGATGATATCAAGGCCATCATATATGAAGAAAGAAAAAGGTCATTAAAAAGACAGGAAAGAAAGAAAAGACTAAAATGGGTGTCCGAAGATGCTCTGAAACTCACTCTTGAAGGTAGAGCAGATACAGCTAATGGAAAAAATGATCATGTATAAGAGCTCAATAGAAGATTTCAAAGGGCAGCTTGAGAAGACAAAGTGAAGTATTAAAATGAAATGTGCAAAGACCTGGAGTTATAAAACCAAAAGGGAAGAACAAGCTTGGAATTTCTCAAGCTGAAAGAACTTAGAAAAAAATCCAAGCCTTGAGTTGCAGTATTGTAGGATTCTATGGACAAAATATTGAAAGACATAAAATCATCAAAAGATGGAAGGAATACACAGAGTCACTGTATTGAAAAGAATTGGCCAAAGTTCAACCATTTCAGAAAGTAGAATATGACCAAGAACTGTTGGTATTGAAGGAAGAAGTTCAAGCTGCACTGAAGTCACTGGCGAAAAACAAGTCTCCAGGAATTGATGGAATACCAACTGAGATGTTTCAACAAACAGATGCAATGCTGGAAGCACTCACTCATCTATGCCAATAGATTTGGAAGGCAGCTTACCTGGCCAACTGACTGGAACAGAGCAATAATTTTGCCCATTCCAAAGAAAGGTGATACAAGAAAATGTGGAAATTATTGAACAATATCATTAATATCACATGCAAGTAAAATTTTACTAAAGATAATTAAAAAGAGTTGCAGGAGTAGATCCACACAGAATTGCCAGAAATTCAAGCTGGATTCAGAAGAGGATGTGGAACAAGGGGTATCGTTGATGATATCAGATGTATCTTGGCTGAAAGCAGATAATACCATAAAGATGTTACCTGTGTTTTATTGACTACTGTCATGGATTGAATTATGTCCCCCCAAAAATGTATGTATCAGTTTGGCTGGGCCATGATTCCCAGTGTTGTGTGGTTGTCCCTCCATTTTGTGATCGTAATTTTATATTAAAGAGGATTAGGATGGGATTGTAACACCCTTACCCTTACCTTTACATGCCTGATCCAATGTAAAGGGAGTTTCCCTGGGGTGTGGCCTGCACACCTTTTATTTCTCAAGAGATAAAAAGGAAAGGGATGTCAGCAGAGAGGGGGGACCTCATACCACCAAGAAAGCAGTGCTGGGATTAGAGCACGTCCTTTGGACCCAAGGTTCCTGGGCAGAGAAGCTCCTAGTCCAGGGGAAGATTGATGACAACAAGGACCTTCCTCCAGAGCCAACAGAGAGAAAAAGCCTTCCCCTGGAGCTGATGCCCTGAATTTGGACTTGTAGCCTACTAGACTGTGAGAAAATAAATTCTGTTTGTTAAAGCCATCCACTTGCGGTATTTCTGTTACAGCAGCACTAGATGACTAAGACAACTATGAAAAGACATTCAATTGTATGGATTGTAACAAATTATGGATAATATTGTGAAGAACACTTAAATGTGCTCCTGTGGAACTTGTACATAGACCAGAAGGCAGTAGTTCAAACAGAACAAGGGGAAACTCCATGATTTAAAATCAGGAAAGGTGTGCCTCAGGGTTGTATCTTTTCACCACACTTATTCAATCTGTATGCTGAGCAAATAATCTGAGATGCTGGACTATATAAAGAAGAACGGGGCATCAGGATTGGAGGAAGACTCATTAGTAAGCTGTGATATGAAGATGACACAACCTTGCTTGCTGAAAGGGAAGAGGACTTGAAACACTTACTGATGAAGATCAAGGACTACCGCCCTCAGTATGAATTATACCTTAACATTAAAAAAAAAAAAAAAATCCTCACAACTGGACCAATAAGCAACATCATGATAAACAGAGAAAAGATTGAAGTTGTCAAGGATTTCGTTTTTACTTGGATCTACAATCCACGCCATGAAAACAGCAGTCAAGAAATCAAATGATATATTACATTAGGCAAATCTGCTGCAAAAGACCTCTTTAAAGTGTTCAAAAGTAAAGGTGTCACTTTGAGAACTAAGGTGTGCCTGACATAAGCTATAGTATATTCAGTTACCTCATATGCATGCAAAAGCTGGACAATGGATAAGAAATACCAAAGAAGAATTGACGCCTTTGAGTTGTGGTGTTGGCAAAGAATATTAAATATACCATGAGCTGCCAGAAGAGTAAACAAATCTGTCTTGGTAGAAGTACAGCCAGAATGCTCCTTAGAAGAGAGGCCAGTGAGACTATGTCTGACTTACTTTGGACATGTTGTGAGGAGGGACCAGTCCCTGGAGAAGTATACCATTTTTGGTAAAGTAAAGGGTCATTGAAAAAGAGGAAGATCCTTGATGAGATGGATTGACACGGTGGCTGCAACAGTGGACTCAAACATAGCAATGGTTGTGGGAATAGCTCAGGGCCAGGCAGTGTTTCATTCTATCGTGCATGGGATTGCTACGAGTTGAAACTTACTCAACTGCACCTAATAACGACAATTTAATTTTTATCAAGTGAATGTATAATACTTTAATTAATGCTGTTCTTATTATTGACCATTTAGCTTTTCCTTTTTTTTTAATGTTACATAATGCTACAATAAGCAGCTCTTTCCATTGAACTCGCACCCCCACCTCCATGCCCCTGATTTATGAATAATGTATAAGGAAGGTGCTTAAAAGTGGATTTTGAATTTGGACATTTTCATTCTCTTGATACACATTGCTAAATTGTTTTCTAAAATGTTTGCACCGATTTATACTTCCCCCGTCAGGCTCACCATACCTTCATATCAAGTGACAGAATTAAAATAAGAGTAATCTTTGCTAATTCAGTGGGTGAAAAACTGCATCACATTATTATAAATTTCATTTATTTGGTTAATTATGAGGTGAAATGATTTTTCCAATATTTGCTAGTGACTGAATCTTCTTATTTGATCATTTTTAATTCCTATTCTTCTTGTTCCCAGTGAGATCTTACTGGTTTGCCTTCATTCTTCACTTATTGGGATATTTAAACTTTTGCCAGATTTACTGTAAATATTTATTCCAGTTGTTGTAAGGGATCCAGTTGCACAATGGCTAAGCACTTGGCTGCTAATCAAAAGGTTGGCAGTTCGAACCTACCCAGTGGTTTGCTCCGTGGGAGAAAGACAGGGTGATCTGCTCACATGAAGATTACAGCCAAGAAAACGCTATGAGGAGGTTCTTCTCTGTCACATTAGGTCACTAAGAGTCGAAATAGACTTGAAGGCACCTAACAACAACATTTAAAAGGAAAGTGATATCTCACTAAAAAAAATTAATCTAACCTGTTACCCAAGAGTCACCTCTGACTCACGGCAACCCCATGTATGTCAGAGTAGAGCTGTGCTCTGTAGGATTTTCAATGGCTGAATTTTTCTGAAGTAGATCGCCAGACCTTTCTTCTGAGGTGACTCTGGGTGGCACCATCCCGGGACTCCAAAATAATTAATCTATCAGTAAATAACTGTGTCACATATTCAATACCCCATTTGCAAGAAATCTCATTCCCTTTCCACCCACATCGTCTTACAGAAGAGGAAACCGAGGTTCCAGAAGAGACACGTAGTGACTCTTGTCCATGTAATATATTCTGTAACTATAGAATGTCTCGTTTCAAGTCTCTGCAGGTATACTATGCTCTCTTGCTCAAAACAGTTCAAATGGAAATATTTTCTGATTAAAATAACAGCAACAACAGTAAGGATAATATTTAACCTGATAGGGCTAATCAGAATTTAATTAACTTTGAGAATTTTGGTTAGTCGAAGTTTTAGTTTGAATGGGATCTTTCTAATTTAGACATATTCTAACAGCCTGCTTTCTCCTTGTTCCCACTCCACTTTTCTTTCTTTCTTTACTTTTAATTCAGTGACTTTCTCCTCTACCTTCTGATTTTGACTGTGTAGACTATGTGGGAGGAGGGGGATGAAGTGTGCACTGAGTTCTTGGGAAATTATTTTCTGTGAAGATGCAATGGTGTTATTGTTCTGTCTTCCCCTGAGGAATTTGTACCTTTTCATTTTGAGTTCAGCAGCCACAATGAAATTAAGATGATGGATGTGAAATGGAAATTTTCTGGTTCAGATACCATTATTCCATTTTCAGTGACTTATTTTTTAATTTTAGTAAATATTCATTTAGCAGCTGCAGGTAGTAGAACAAATGATTACAGTTCTGCCTCAAACAAAGGAGAAGACAAATACTGTAATTATATAAAGTACAAATCAAATCACCTAATTAGAGACAGGGAATCTGCAATAATTATGGGTTATAGGCCTATTAACAATGCACGGTAAAAGGGCCTATAATTTTAAGAAATAAACCAATGCCTGATTTATCAAGTGGTAAATGTTATAAACAAGTACAATTTTACTTAAAAAATACAAACTTCACTTATAATAAATTAACCTCAAATGACTCCTCAGGTTTCAGATTGCAGACATTTTTTTCTATATTTTTTCAGAGAATTGGAAAAAATATTTCAATTATTTGTTCTAGGTGAAAAAAATATTAACACTTAATTGTGGAACACTCATTACATTTGACCAACACTCAGCTCTGAGAAATTTGGTTCATATCATTTTCTTTGACACCATATGGTCCATATATGGCTCACTCTGAATGCTCCGATTATTTCCCACAAGGGCTGACTCTGCCTATTCAAGGAGACTATAAGTTTATTGGAAGCAGACATTGTGCCTTCCATCTTCCTAGTCTCTTGCCCACTCTCATACCACTTGCTTAAAGCAGTAATCACTCGTATGCACCTGTTTGTGGGTCCGTATAAGTGTAGTACTCCACCCTATGCCAGTAAAGCCTGAAGGACTCATGCCAGAGTATCGCTGGAAGCATTTTAGGGCTTGCTTCATGGCATTATGTAATGCACCAAGGAGCCTGGATTCTCACCACTTCTGATTATTATGTAACAAAATCTTGATAAAGAAATGACAATAACAATTATCAAGATCTGTTTGTCAAATATGATCTTGTTGTTAGGTGCCATCAAGTTGATTTTGACTCATAGTGACCCCATGGAAGAGAGTCAACTGCCTCGTAGGGTTTTCTTGGCTATAATCTTTATGGAAGTAGACCCCTAGATCTTTCTTCTATGGAGCCCCTGGGTGGGTTCGAACTGCCAACTTTTTGGTTAGCTGTTGAGTGCTTAATCATTTGTGCAACCAGGGATCCTATGGTCAAATGTAATTCTCTATTAATAACTCAGATTACATTAAGAATTTTCTATACCTTTTTCATCTTCATTTCCTTAAACTTAATTGATATCAATAAGGTTTACCTTTTTATATTCCCCACAGAAGATATTTCAGGATTTCTGTTACGTTCCTCATTCCTATTTCCTCCCATCCCCTCCAGCATTTTTTTCCCCCCAGATCTTGCTCTTCAGTAATTTTGTCTGTCATCCATCTATTCTCTTCACTCATAAACTTAGATCATTCCCATCCTAACATCCATTCTGGTGCATCAGTTACCACTTTCCTTCCCTTCTTTCTTTAATAGACAACAGACTCCTATTGCTCATGGTTCGCACACTCTTTCAACCCTCCCATTTTACATGGATCAAAAATCAATGCTCATGGAAGCAGCAGTCAAGAAATTAAACAATGCATTGCATTGGGCAAATCTGCTGCAAAAGACCTCTTTAAAATCTTAAAAAGCAAAGATGTCATTTTGATGACTAAGGTACACCTGACCCAAGCCATGGTATTTTCATTCACCTCATATGCATGCCAAAGCTGGACAGCAAAAAGGAAAACCAAAGAATAACTGACACATTTGAATTATGGTGCTGACAAAAAGTATTGCATATACCATGGTCTGCCAGAAGAACGACCAATTCTTTCTTGGAAGAAATACAGCCAGAATGCTCCTTAGAAGTGAGGATGGCGAGACTTTGTCTTGCTTACTTTGGACATGTTATCAGAAGGGACCAGTCCCTGGAGAAGGACTTCATGTTTGGTAGAGTAGAGGGTCAGTGAAAGAGAGGAAGACCCTCGACAAGATAGATTGACACAGGGGCTGCAACAATGGGCTTAAACATAGCAATGGTTGTGAGGATGGTGCAAGACCAGGCAATGTTTTGTTCTGTTATTAATAGGATGGCTATGAGTCAGAGTCGACTTGATGGTGCCTAACAATAACAACAACTGTTTGGTATATGTTCCACAATTTTACTAAAACTTCTCTCAACAGTTCCCTGTGCTGAATAACTAAATCAAGTGATTATTTTTCAGTCCCTGTTCTCCTTGCTTTTTCTGCATTATTACAGGGTATTTTGAAAATTCCCTACTTGATATTTGTTTCTCTTTTGGTTTCTCTAAAACACAGTAATCTCCTGGAACTTTTCCTACTCCCTCTGTCATCACCCCTCCCTATCTGTCAGTTTGTCATACTGTGGGGGCTTGCGTGTTGCTGTGACATTGGAAGCTATGCCACCAGTATTCAGATACAAGCAGAATCACCTATGGTAGACAGGTATCAGCTGAGCTTCCAGACTAAGACACACTAGGAAGAAGGACTTGGCAGTGTACTTCTGAAAAGAATTAGCCAGCAAAAACCTTACGAATAGCAGTGGAACATTGATATAGTGCCAGAAGATGAGCCCACAGGTTGGAAGGCACTCAAAAGACAACTAGGGAAGAGCTGCCTCCTCAAAGTAGAGTCGATCTTAATGACGTGGATGGAGTCAAGCTTTCAGGACCTTCATTTGGTGATGTGGCACAACTCAAAATGAGAAGAAACAGCTGCAAACATCCATTAATAATTGGAACCTGGAATGTACAAAGTATGAATCTAGGAAAATTGGAAATCGTCAAAAATGAAATGGAACACATAAATATCAATATCCTAGGCATTACGGAGCTGAAATGGACTGGTATTGGTCATTTTTGAATCGGACAATCATATGGTCTACTATGTCAGGAATGACAACTTGAAGGGGAATGACGTGCATTCATCATCAAAAAGAACATTTCAAGATCTATCTTGAAGTACAACGCTGTCAGTGATAGGATAATATCCATACTCCTAAAAGGAAGACCAGTTAATACGACTATCATTCAAATTTATGCACCAACCACTGAGCCAAAGATGAAGAAAATGAAGATTTTTACCAGCTTCTGCAGCCTGAAATTCATAAAACATGCAATCACAATGCATTGATAATTACTGTTGATTGGAATGTGAAAGTTGGAAACAAAGAAGAAGGATCGGTAGTTGGAAAATATGGCCTTGGTGATAGAAACAATACGGGAGATCACATGATAGAATTTTGCAAGACCCATGACTTCTTCATTTCAAATACCTTCTTTCACCAACATAAATGGAGACTATACATATGCATCTCACCAGATGGAATACACAGGAATCAAATCGAGTTCATGTGTGGAAAGAGACAATGGAAAAGCTCAATATCATCAGTCAGAACAAGGCCAGGGGCCAACTTTGGAACTGACCATCAATTGCTCATATGCAAGTTCAAGTTGAAACCAAGAAAATTAAAACAAGTCCACAAGAACCAAAGTATGATCTTGAATATATCCCACCAGAATTTAGAGACTATCTCAAGAACAGATTTCACGCATTGAACACTAATGACCAAAGACCAGACGAATTGTGGAATGACATCAAGGACATCATACGTGAAGAAAGCAAGAGGTCATTAAAAAGACAGGGAAGAAAGAAAAGACCAAAATGGATGTCAGAAGAGACTCTGAAACTTGCTCTTGAACACTGAGTAGCTAAAGCAAAAGGAAGAAATGATGAAGTAAAAGAACTGAACAGAAGACTTCAAAAGGTGGCTCGAGAAGACAAAGCAAAGTATTATAATGACATGTGTAAAGAGCTGAAGACAGAAAACGGAAAGGGAGGAACATGCTCAACATTTCTCAAGCTGAAAGAACAGAAGAAAAAATTCAAGCCTCGATTTGCAATATTGAAGAATTCTATAGGGAAAATATTAAACAATGCAGTAAGCATCAAAAGAAGATGGAAGGAATACACAGAGTCATTATACCAAAAAGAATTGGTTGACGTTCAGCCATTTCAGGAAATAGCATATGATTGGGAACTGATGGTGCTGACGGAAGAAGTCCATGCTACACTGAAGGTATTGGCGAAAAACACGGCTCCAGGAATTGACGGAATACCAATTGATATGTTTCAACAAATGGATGCAGCAGTGGAAGGGCTCACTCATCTATGCCAAGAAATTTGGAAATCTGCTACCTGGCCAACCGACTGGAAGAGATCCATATTTATGCCTATTCCCAAGAACCGTGATCCAACTGAATGCAGAAATTATCAAACAATATCATTAATATCACATGCAAGTAAAATTTTGCTGAAGATCGTTCAAAAGTGGCTGCACCAGTATATCTACAAGGAACAACCAGAAATTCGGGCTGGACTGAAGAGGACGTGGAACCAGGGATATCCTTGTTGATGTCAGATGGATCCTGGCTGAAAGCAGAGAATACCAGAAAGATATTTACCTGTGTTTTATTGACTATGCAAAAGTACTTGACTCTGTGAATCATAACAAATTATGGATAACATTGTGAAGAATGGTAAGCCCAGAACACTTAATTGTGCTCATGAGGAAGCTGTATATAGATCAAGAGGCAGTTGTTTGAACAGAACAAGGGGATACTGGGTGGTTTAAAATCAGGAAAGGTGGACATCAGGGTTGTATCCTTTCACCATACCTATTCAGTCTGTATGCTGAGCAAATAATCCAAGAAGCTGAACTATATGAAGAAGAATGGGGCATCAGGCGAAGAGAAAGACTCATTAACAACCTGTGTTATTCAGATGACACAACCTTGCTTACTGAAAGTGAAGAGGACGTGAAGCGGTTACTGATGAACATCAAAGACCACAGCCTTCAGTATGGATTACACCACAACATAAAGAAAACAAAAATCCTCACAACTGGACTAATAAGCAACATCATGATAAATGGAGAAATGATTAAAGTTGTCAGAGATTTCATTTTACTTGGATCCACAATCAATATCCTTAGAAGCCAAAGTCGAGAAATCAAAAGATGCATCGCCTTGGGCAAATCTGCTGCAAAAGACCTCTTTAAAGTGTTGAAAAGCAAAGATGTCACCTTGAAGACTAAGATGTGCCTGACCCAAACCATGATATTTTCAATTGCATCATATGCATGTGAAAACTGGACAATGAATAAGGAAGACCAAAGAACTGACCCTTTTAATTGTGGTGTTGGAGAAGAATATTGAATATTCCATGGACTGCCAAAAGAACGAACAAACTGTCTTGGAAGAAGTGAAACCAGAATGTTCCTGAGAAGCAAGGATGGCAAGACTAAGTCTTACATACTTTAGACATGTTACCAGGAGGGATCAGTCCCTGGAGAAGTACAGGGTCAGTGAAAAAGAGGAAGACCCTCAGACAGATGGATTGACACAGTGGCTGCAACAATAGACTCAAGCATAACAACGATTGTGAGCATGGTGCAGGACCAGGCAATGTTTCATTCTGTAGTACACAGGGTCGCTATGAGATGGAACCAACTCGATGGCACCTAAAGACAAATGTCATCACCTTCTCTGTCTCCTTTACCAGTTCTTCGCCCGGTGTTGTGATCTAGTGGAAAGCGGACTGGCCTGGTGTGACCACTGAACCCCAATTCCGACCCTTGTGTAACTCCTTGCAGCAATTCAAGTTTTCTTACTCCCTATGGTTCTCAGCTTCTATAGCTGTAAAATGAAGGGTACACTACATCATTGGATTCTAATCGTGCTCCACAGAGTCTTAAGAATTTTTTTTCAGATTTCTCAGCCACCACCATGGTTTTCATCCTGCTCCAACCAGAACAGCTACACTGTAATCTGGTTTATGTAATGGGCACGGACAATGGATTTCCATCAACAGGAAAAGATGAGTCTGGAAATGCAAGCACTTTGGACAAATGAGCCCAATGACTGTTAAACACTTTGAGACTCAAATAGTTGACAGAGACCAGTTTCCAAGATCAAGTTTGATGAGGGAAAATATAACATGAAATAGAAAAAAGGTTATTGGACACAACATCTATTGGAAATTCAGTATTGTAGTCCATATTCTCAATATCAAGATACTGGTGCAGATACAATAGGATTTCCTATTGAAGTCCTAACATCAGCTCCTTAGATTGTCTCTGGTTCTAAAGGCAAAAAAATTGTGTCTGTTTTCTGGAATCAATGAGAGGATTATATAAAATTTTATTATTAAAGCATTTAGAACAGTACTTGGCACACAGAGAGCAATTAATACATTTGTTTTCAGTGATTTATCTGCGATATTCAGTAAGAAAATGCCAACATTCATT
Source organism: Trichechus manatus latirostris (assembly GCF_000243295.1). NCBI lineage: Eukaryota > Metazoa > Chordata > Mammalia > Sirenia > Trichechidae > Trichechus > Trichechus manatus. The sequence goes on from NW_004444144.1 coordinate 3,765,998, forward strand.
TCCCCTTTAGAGTGGCCTTGCCACATAATTGCTCAAATATATTGACAATTTGATTTCTGCTGACTCACTTTGCACCATCACGTCATAGCAAAGTGGTTCAATAAGCAGGAAGGGTCACTAACAGAGACATTTGACATTTACCTAGTTATGAAGACTACTCTCTTATATTAAAAAAAAAAAAAAGTAAAAGAAAACAAAAAGCACCATTGCCTGGATCTAATTAGAACTCCAGCCCTTTGACAGGTAGAGAGGTCAGCAGTTGTTCTCTGAAAGCAATGCATCTGAACTTCGGAAGTCTGTCCACCAAGTTTATGTCTGGAAAGCAGCAAAGATTGCACTTCCCCTGACCCAGAGGGACATTTTCTCCCAGCAATGAAATTCTTTGTTTTATATCACATCATGCTGGCTGGGAAGACAATACTTGCGATTGCTCTTGTATTTCTTTCCCCTGCAAATTGCTGCCAGGACATCCCAGTTCTGTGCAGTCAATCATGATTTTGTCACATCACAAATATCAGAAGTGCCTAGCTTTTTTCATTCAAAAGAATTAAAAAAAATAAAAAAATAAAAAAGGGAGAGCGAGAAAGAAAAAAAGAACAAAAGCCCAAATCTCAAACCAAGCATTAAATGTCCCCGAAATTCTTGCAGCAGGCATCATGTTCTTTTCACAGAGGGAAACAGAACCACAGACTGCAACGCAACATTGGCTGGTTTCCTGATTTACTCAGGTGCATTTTAAAATAATTTCTGCTCTTACTGTGCACTTCAGTGTGAATGACAAAGACTATGAGAGCAGCTGTGCCCATTAGCACCTTCCTCAGGCACTGGCTCTTCAAGGAGTCAGGCACTGAGCCGAAAGCCCATGCCTTAGCCACAAAATATGCCAAGTGCACCGTCTCCCTCTGCTAAACTCCACAATGGTAATTATAGTGTGTGATATGCTACAATTGTAAAGCCCCTTACAGTTTATTAAGCATTTCACGTATAAGAGGCTGCCTGATCCTCACACTCATCCTTTAAGGTAGATAAGACAGGATTATCCTTTTTTTTTCAGGTGAAAAGACACAGTGACTCAGAGAAGCCAAGTGACTTGTTCAATGTCGTAAAGCTAGGAAAGAGCTGGAACTCAAAACCAAGGATGCTATTTCTGAACCTGGAGCTTTCTTTACTAAAGCTCTCATGTCTTCTGCAAAAGCCTAAGCAAACAAACAGGCGTCTGCCAAATGGTGTCTTGGTCAATCATTCTCCCCAACCTGCTGCTGATACAGCACTAAGACCACTTTAGGAATTTCCCTTTCTTCCTGTTCTTCTCCTCAACATCCAGGACCCTTGAGCCACCACTTAAACCTTTTCCTACTGACTTACTTGCCCCATCAGACACTCTCTCCTGTATTTCCTATTTCTTGGAGTGATGAAAGAATCCATGTTCAGCTCTGCACCAGGGCTTTGAACTCATTCTTTCCAGTCCAAACCCCTGCTGAGAATCTGCAGTTCTAACAAGTTCCCAGGCAATACTAATGCTGCCAGTTAGGGACCAAGTCTGAGAATGGCTAGTAGAGCAGTGGGTCTCAAAATTTGTTATACATAAAAATCACCTGGGGATCTTGTTAAAGTGTGGATTCTGATGCAGTATATCTGGGGTGGAAATGCAAATTCTCAGTAGGGGTTCAAACCAGAATGAACCTGTTGGAAGCCCTGCTTTGCACTTCTAGGTGAGTGAGGGGCTGGACAAATGGCTGATAGTGGCTGAGTGCATTGCCCATTCTCCTGTGTGCATTTCTTTGTAATGGGAACTAACTCAGAGACACAAATGCTTTAACCTAGAGTGATGGCATTGTAGGCATCATGGGAGAGCACACAATCTATTTAAGTGTAAAGCTGATCATGTTGGGGATCTTCCTTTGGCTCATTCAGTGAGTTAACAATTCTAGGTGAGCATGCTTTCAGCTGCTTCCTGGCTACTCCCCTCACCCACCACCACACAGACAGCCCCCAAAGTCTTAAAGAATGTTCAGAGATGATTGGAAACTGGCCAAGGAAAATAAGTTCTTGTCCAGCCATTTGTTAGCCTTGGGAATGTGGGAGTCATTTTCTCCCTAGGTTTCAGTTTCTTCATTGGTAAAACAAGAAGTTTAAACTCAATCAGTAGTTTTATAAGCCTTTTACTTTTTTGAAAGTAGATCCCATTTTCAAATGTAATGTAATCTAGGTTCTGAATACATAAAACAGGTAAATACGGCGTTTGCTGATGTGAAGGAGAGACAAGGAGAAACCCATTCAGCCTTCCTTTCACTACAGGCAGAGTCCTGTGAGGTTCCTTTATAAGCCCCTGTGAATCTTTAAACATAGGCAAAGGATTGCATATAAGATGGGAGGCTCAAAAGATCTTAGTCTTTTATAGAAGTTAAGATGTCAGAATCAACTCGATGGCAGTGGGTTTTTTTTTTTTTTTAAGAATGTTAATGAGATCCCCCCTTCTTCATTTTACTTCTCCTTTACCATTGCTTGGCTCTGGGCACCTCTCCCTACTTTTTCTCTCTCTGTCTGTCTCTACTCTTGTTTTTAAAGTGACATGCTAAGGGGCAGAGATATAAAGGAGAAAGCATCTAATATGGGCCTTCCAGAGATTTTCACCCACTTATTTGTGCATCTCCCTGCGTGATGCAAATAGTTTGCAATCAACTGCTAACATAAAGGGTGACTATCCGAACCACCCAGTGATACCACAGAAGAAAGGTCTGGTGATTTTCTTCCATAATATTACAGCCAAGAAAACCCTATGGGTCAGTTCTACTCTGCAGCACACGGGGTTGAGATGAGTTGGAATCGACTTGATGTCAGTGGTTTTGGTTTTGGTTTATATGAGAATCCATTTATCAAACGTTCATTAAGCTCCTTTTAGATGGTGTGGTGGGGACGCAAAGAGATTGCAAGACTTGTCCATGTTCTCTATGTCTGGAGGAGACAGATAAGACATATAGATCTATAAGCCAAACACCAGGCAGACAGGGCAAGGGATCTAGGTGTGCTACTGATGAAGTGCTGGCACAGTCCAGCAGTGAGAAATGAGAGAAGGACAGAAAAGGAGACAGACACAGAGAGATAGAAAGATTCCCCCTGAATCAGAGGTAACAAAGATAATAGTTATCTGAACCCTGAATTATTAGAAGGCATAATTACCTGCTTATGATCATTTCTGAATAATAAGTTGTATCTTAAAGAAGTGAATGGAAGAGGCAATGTGTGTTTAGTTTCAATGAGACTGCTTGAGAATCTGAAGGTCTCCCGGCCCATTGGCAATGTCTCACCCTTGTTCATAGTTAAACCGGATTCTTGTACAGACTTTCTCCTCATACTATCTGGATTGGCCATCTCTGTTGATTGAATTTATCAGGTAGTAGCAAATCTCTCACACAGAGACCTGCTTCATTTCATTGTCCTCTGAGAAATTTCCCCCTTCCTGGGTCCAGGCCTATAAGTGGAATTTTACAGCACAAGAGTCTGATCGTATTTTAATTAACTCAGCTAAGCCCTCCCATTACATCAGGAGCAGGAGTTTGCAGGTTAATTTAGTTTCCTTAATTACAAAGATAAGGCCAGATAAAAATTCTGATATAGTAACAAGTTAGTAGCCCGCATGCTTAATTACCTGGGGTTATTGCAGTTCGTGGTACTCTCTGCCTACTGAACTCCACATTCATTAACGACACCTCTAGATGCAATGCTTATTCCTTGTACAAAGTTTCTTTGCTATTTCCAGACCTGGCTGAACCTTAACTCATGAGACTGGGTTGGTTTTAGTTATGGAAGAGACTTGACCTGTGCTGTGGTCACAGGGCATTGTTACCATGATGAAATTTTGGAAACATTTGATTAAAGTGAGAAAAATGCAACATTAATACTTATCATTTGCTGATTGAGTCACTTCTCCTTGGGACCTTTTCTGTACCTGAGAGAGGTGGGGTAGTGTAGGATGTGGTTTCTCAACCTCAGCACTGTTGACATTGGGTGTACCGAATTCTTTGATGTGGCGGCTGTACATTGTAGAATGTTTAGCAGAGACAACCAAAAATGTCTCTAAACTCACTAAACCCATTGCCATAGAGTCGATTCCAACTCATAGTGACCCTATAGGACAGAGTAGAGCTGCCCCATAGAGTTTACAAGAAGTGGCTGGTGGATTCGAACTGTCAACCATTTGATTAGTAGACTAAGCTCTTAACCACTACACCACCAGGGCTCCAAAATGTCTCTAGACATTGCCAAATGTTCCTTGGGCTACAAAATTTTCCCTGGACAAGAACCACTGGTGTAAAGTTAAGAGTGTGACTCTGGGATTAGTCTGCGTAGGTTTAAAACCAGGCACCTTGGGGCTGTGGCCTTGGACACATTACTTAAATGCTCAATATCCATATAAGCAGAATGAGATAATACTAGCTACTGAACAACATTGTTGTAAGCCAAAATGAGTTAATATGTCAAAATTTCTTAGAATTGTGGCTGCTATATAGTAAAAACTCAAAAATATGAACTATTATTCAAATTATTGGTATCTTCCAGATGTTCCACATTTTATAGATTTATTTATGCAAAGACAAGAGTAAGTAGCCATAAAACAGAACTGAAACCATTCCCGAGGCCAACTCTTCAGACAAAGATTAGACTGCACTATTGGACGTACTTGTAAAGAGTGTGCTTCTTAGCTCAAGTAGATACTTGAGACTAAATGGGCAGTTTCTGTCCAGAGGCAAGATGGAAAGGTAGAGAAGGTCAGGAGTTGGTTCAAGGGACACGGGGAATCCAGGGTGGAAATGAAGAGTGTGCTGTCACAGTATAGGGAGAGCAACTAGGGTCACATAACAATGCATGTATAAATTTTGTATGAGAGACTCACTTGAATTGTAAAATTTCACTTAATGCACAACAATTAAAAAAAAAAAAAAAAGAGTAAGTAACCATAAAAAGCAGGATCAGACAGTTGTCCTCCCAGAGAGTCTATAACAGCTTAATGTCCTTCCAGGCACGGAAAGGGAACACTCCAACCTGTGATCAGAGATGTAGGTGCAAATTCTGTTTCCGTTGCCTGTTAATTTGGCTGTGGACAACCTTGTCTCTGACCTTTAGCATCCCTCTTTATAGAATATCGCCTACCACACGGAGCTATGTTATAAGAATCAAAACCATCCAGTACAAGGATAAAAAAAAAAAAAAATCTCCTGCCTACTTGCTCTCCCACCATCCCATCCTTCTTATTTTCTTTCTTCCTTTTTCTTTTCCTTTTTACTCCATGCCTGACAATCACCAGCTTTGTTTTCATTGGTTCTGATTCTCAAAGTACAGTAATTCTCAACCACCTGGAGGACTTGTTTTAAGACACAGATGACTGGGTCTAACCCCTAAGATTTTCTAATTCAGGAAGTCTGGAGTAGAGCCTTGGAATCTACATTTCTAACAAGTTCTTAGGTGATAAACTGATGCTGCTGGTTTGGGGACTGCTCCTTGTGAAGTAATGTCATAGATACTTCTACACTCTAGAACAGTGGTTCTTAAGCTTGTATCAAAATCGCCTAGGCAGCTTTTTAAAACACATTACTGGGTCTCATCTAGAGAGTTTCTGATTTAATAGGCCCATATATGGAAAGCCACTGCTATAGAATGATTCTCAACTTGATTTGATGTTAGAATCACCTGGGGAGTTTAAAAAATAAGTCTTGATGCCAAGGTCACAATCCAGATCAAGAGAATCAGAGTCTCTCAGTATGTTTGTAAAGTTTCTTAGGTGATTTCAATATACTTCCAAGGTTCAGATGTCATTCAAAGCAGGTACTGAGATTTACAAAATCTGGAGAGGCAAGGAGGGAATTTGAGAATTCTGTATTCAATATCTCTGACCTCAAACAGAGAAAGCAGTTAGGAGCTTCGAGCATTGATGTGATAAGCATATATGTGGTTCTGCTTACCTCCGACTAGCAATATATTGTAAAGACTGACAGGCCCTGAGGCTAAAAGGGACTTTGAGAAGTGGTTTTTACATCAGAAACTTGGAGAATCCATGACCTTCACAGGCTAAAATTAGAAACGACTTTTTGGAAAGCAACATCAGGAAATTGGAAGAATGGCAGCTTTGAACACCTGTCCCTCCACAGAAACATGGAAAAACAATCAGAAACTGTCAAGAACAAACTTAGAACTCTGGAGAAGTCAATAGTTTACAGTAACCAAGTAAACACTGAATCAAGAAAAAGGCAAATTAAAAAGGTAAGAAAGTTTTGTGGCATTTTACTTGTGTTTGCCCGACTGACTCTCGAGCTAGGTGGCAGTCTTTCCAAGGAGTCCTAGAACTTTGATGAATGAGACAGTCATGGCATTCTACATCCTTTCTCCTGATTTCTTGTTGAGGGACCTGGAGGGGTTTGACTTTAAATGACAATCCTGATGGTTTAATGATCAGGCCCATTGTCCTCAAATAGACAAGTTGCATCTTTTTTTTTTTAAGAGTCCCAGAAATGCCTTGCTTGCCTTGCTGCTCTCTCTTACAGCATTACTTGGGATAACTGATCAGGTACAGAATGGGGAGGTATGCTGAGTGCTCTGAGTTATATGGCAATGGGTACCAGGAACTTGGGCACCTGAAGAAGACCAAGGAAGCGATGGTAATCTTGGAATGAATGAATAACAGCCTGAGGCTAAGCCAAGGCAATGTCATATGACCATGCTACTTGAGCTATGAGAAATGAGTTATGAGTTTTGAACCTTAAGTATACTAGTTGAGAATTTACGAAGATAGGGAAGGCTGGTGATTTGAAACTGTATGGTCATCACGGCCCTATCAGAGAGTGATTATGGCCAGATGACACTGTGTTGGTGGTTACCCACTCCCAGGTGCTCGCCTGGCAGCTGCTTCAGTGGAAATGATACAGAGGTCTTCCCTCACCTGTATTTATAGTGTTTTCATTCGTTTCTTCAAAAGGTAACCTACTCCGTCAATTTTATATACTCTTCTCTCTTAAGAAGTGTGGAATAAGCCACTCTAAAGCATAAGGGTATCTAAGTTGTGCCATTCAGTGTGGCAATCAAAATCCTTCCCCAACCCCACAAGTCCCAAAATAAACCCCCAGATACTTCATGCCTCTCTTATGCCATTTTGGGTTCCCTGCATACCTGCAATTCTCCACAACCTCATTCATCACCTTATTTACTCCTGCTACACAGTGTCTGGCCATTGATGACATTGCCTGATTTCTCAGGTTTTCCTAACAGGTTCTTGTGCAAGTAGGCTGTCTATTGGAAGAACTACTATTCCTTTCCCTTATCCCCTGCTCCTCACACCATTCTCATAAATCTGTGTGGCTGTTGGCTGAGAAGAGAAGCCTTGATCTAATTCAACTACTTTTCTCGTCCCTGGGTGACCCTATTCTCCTAGTCTACCAGCACAGCAGTCCCACCCCTTCACATTTGGGTGGTGGCCCCACTCTCCCAGCCCACTAACATGGCAGCCGCACTCTCTGGAGCTTAGGTGGTAGCTCTACCCTTTGAAACCAAGGAAGGAGCAACCCTACTTCTTTCTCTACATGCTCCTTCTGACAGTCCTGCTGGTCTCTGAACTGCTCTCTGGATCATCCTTTCCTTTCCTTGGAGGACAACATTTACTTGCAATCAAGTAGCTCCATTGGTTCATTTCCTGCTTGTAGAATTCTAAAAACCAGCTAATTTTCCTTTATTTCACCCCTTCTCTGTCACAGCCTTTCTGCTGAAACAATTGATTGGATCCATAGGTCACATGCTCAATCTCTCCAGCAAATTGCTATCTAGTCGTACCCTTGGTGTAGTCCTCAGGGCATACTTTCTTAATTTTTATAATAGAGTTTTCCAAATCTTCAAGTTCTGGTTTATTTCTGCACAGTTCATTTCTCAACCTATCTCTTTCCTCCAGCATTTTACTGTAAGCACCAAGGAGAAACCACAATAAACCTTTGCAATTTTGCTTAGAAACCTCCTCAGCTGAATATCCGGGTTTATCACATGCAAGTTCTACTTTTCATGAAACACTTGAACATAATTCAGACAAGTCATCTGCCACTTTATAACAAGGATCACCTTTCCTCCAGTGTCCATTAACATGCTCATCATTTCTTTTTATTTCCTCACAAGAAGCACATTTAACACCCACATTTCTAGCCACATTCTGTTCATGATGACAGAATTTTCCTGAAAGCTCTCAATTATTTTTAGCCCTCATCGTAATTGATCTTAATGTCCATAATTCTACTGACAGTTTCTTCAAGGCAATCTAGACTTTTACTTTTAAGTGTTTCAAAACCTTACCCATTACTCAATTGCAAAGCCTCTTCCATATTTTTAGGTATTTGTTACAGCAGCACCCCACTTCTTGGTACCAAATTATGGTTTAATTTGCTAGTGCTACTGTAACAACAACAACAACAAAAAAAACACAAGTGGGTGACTTTAAAGAACAAGAATTTATGGTCTCACAGTTTTGGAAGCTTCGAGTCTGAATTCAGGGCCTTAGCAGGGCTATGCTTTGTCTGCTCTAGGAAAAAATAACTCCTCGTGTCTTTCAGCTTCTGACAGCCCTAGGAGTTTCTTGGTGTTCTTGGCTTGTAGATGGATCCTCATATGGCATCTTTCCCCTGGTTGTATGACTCTGCGTCTGTTTTCTCTTTTTATAAGATACCACCCAGAAGAGATTAGGTTTAAGACACACCCTACTCTGGTATGACCTCTTTTACATAACAGAATAAAAATGCTATTTACAATCAGCATCATATTCACAGGTACAGGGCTTAGACCTTCAACATATCTTTTGGGGAGACACAATTCAATAATAGTAAGTAATATTGGCAGGACTGAAAGTACTAGACTTTCCAATTTAAGAGCATGCAAGGAAAATATTAAAAATACTTTCCGGATTTTAATTCGTCATATTAAGTGAAATTAAAACTGTGTGACATTTACTAGAAGCTTAACGGCCTATTAGGTGAACGTTTTATCGCTTAAATAATTTTGAATTAATTATATACTATATACTTTAAGTCCACATGGTATCTTCATTTACATTACCACATTTGTTCAAACATTCCTCTATAGAAAATTATAAAATCTAATTAAATATTATGTGAATTAAAAACATGACTAAATATCTGCTGTATGATTAATTGAAATAATCTCATGTGCAATATCACTTTGCTTTTTATAGAAATACCTAAGCCACAATTATTCTATCAGATTAACCTAAAAGTCGTCCATTCTTCCAATTTTCTCCTCTCCTCTCAACCAAAGATATACCCTTCAGTTGCATAGCACATTCAGGTTTTTAAGCACCTTACAGTGATTAAGAGCTTGGCTGCTAACCAAAAGTTGGCAGTTCGAATCCACGAGCCACTCCTTGGACACTCTATGGGACAGATCTACTTTGTCCTATAGGGTCACTATGAGTGGGAATTGACTCAAAGGCAACAGGTTTAGGTTTTGGTTTTCATTTAATGCAATACCAACAGTAGGCCAAACATGCATTATTATTCCTTTTGTATATAATTATATGTATATATATATATATATATATATACATAAGAAAAACTGAGGTTTACAGAAGTTAAAAGACTTGCTTAAAGCCACATACATAATAAGTTAAAAAGTCAAAACTAAAACACTAGTCTCTATTTCCAGTCTTTTTGTTCATTCTCTTTCACCATAATCACAAGTCAGATTGGGTATTAAGAGAACCAACTTCCTTTATAAAGGAGGGAAAACTGTGTTAGGGATCACCTTCTAAAGGACTTTCTCTCCTCTTGCCCGTTTACTGCATCACTGGTTGTTGTTGTTAGGTGCCGTCGAGTCGGTTCCAACTCATAGTGACCCTAAGTACTACAGAATGAAACACTGCCTGATCCTGTACCATGCTCACAATCATTGTTGCAGAGACTGTGTCAATCCATCTTGTCGAGGATCTTCCTCTTTTTCACTGACGCTCTACTTTACCAAGCATGATATCCTTCTCCAGGGGCAGATCTCTCCTGATAACATGTCCAAACTTTGTGAGACGTAGTCTTGTCATCCTTGCTTCTAAGGAGCATTCTGATTGTACTTCTTCCAAGACAGATTTATTCGTTCTTTGGGCCATCCATGGTATATTCAATATTCTTCACCCACACCACAATTCAAATGCGTCAGTTCTTCTTCAGTCTTCCTTATTCATTGTCCAGCTTTCGCACGCATATGATATGATTGAAAATACCATGGCTTCGGTCAGGCGCACCTTAGTCTTCAAGGTGACATCTTCACTTCTCAACACTTTAAAGAGGTCTTTTGCGGCAGGTTTGCCTAATGCAATGTGTCTTTTGATTTCTTCACTGCTGCTTCCATGGCTGTTGATTGTAAAGTAAAATGAAATCCTTGATAACTTCAATCTTTTCTCTGTTTATCATAATGTTACTTATTGGTCCAGTTGTGATGATTTTTGTTTTCTTTATGTTGAAGTGTAATCCGTATTGAAGGCTGTGGTCTTTGATCTTCAGCGGTAAATGCTTCACATCCTCTTCACTTTCAGCAAGCAAGGTTATGTTTATGTTGTCTGTATGACGCAGGTTGTTAGTGAGTCTTCCTCCAACCCTGATGCTCTGTTCTTCTTCATACAGTCCTTCTTGGGATTGTTTGCTCAGTATACAGATTGAATAGGTATGGAGAAAGGATACAACCCTGAAGCACACCTTTCCTGACTTTAAACCACGCAGTATCCCCTTGTTCTGTTAGAACAACTGCTTCTTGATCTATGTATAGGTTCCTCATGAGCACAATTAAGTGTTCTGAAATTCCCTTTCTGCATCACTGGGGAGGGTGCTAATTCTCATGGAGATAAAGAGGCATGGCCAAACTGCCTTCACAAACACCTTCTGGTCAGGTACAGGTGTTGAAAAAGCATGAAGGCAACACCTTGCCAGTCCTCAGCTATCGAAGAATTTAAAGGATGTTCAGTTTCAAAGCAGGTGTGGACTGAGGAGGTGGAGATGGGAGGTGAGGGGAAGACAAGCGAGGATCTCCTTAAGTCTTTTTATGTCTCTGACATAATTCTGAGTCTTGAAAAAGTGTGGGAAATTTACTTCAGTAGGAACTAAGAGCTGTTTGTCCTAGGTGTTGATTAATTAACCTTCACTTTTTACCAAGTGTGAACAACTGCAGTGTGCTCAGAATGATGTTTAAAAAGGAGTCAGAAAAAATGTAAAAGCAAATCTCTTTTATGACGATACAAACCATCTCGACTATCAACACTTTATTTTAGAGCAACTTTACCCCGAGAGTGCCCAAGTAAAGCGATGGCTGCTGTCACCAGAACTAGGTTCATCAAGCTGCAACCTCCCTCCACCCCTACCTCAGCCATCTACACACAAATGCCAGTAAAACAAGGGGTTTGAGGTGGTGGGAAGGGGATGAAGTAGAAAACAAATTTAATACTTAGTTAGGATATGAATTTTATTACTTCCTATTTATAAAAGATGTTTTTAGTGTAAGATATGTTTCTTTCTCTCAAAGTGATTAAAATTCTGTTGTGGAAATTAACAGCACACACGCACACACACATACATACCCCTTGAAGCTGGAGAGTGCAGCCAGCACAATCAGTGTTTCATGATTAGTAACCTTATAGAATTTTGTGATGTGAGTCACAGTGAGAGTGAGGAAAGATTTTGGGGTCTTTGGGAAACCTTGCTAACCTTGCTGTGTTTTGAATACTTCCTTAATTTCAGCTCTAGTGTCTTTGTCAGTCCTCCAATGTGATACCAGTTCTTACTGAGATACTATTTTATTTATTTATTTTTATTGTAGTTCAGGTGAAGGTTTACAGAACAAACAGTTTCTCATGCAACAGTAGTACACATATTGTTTTATGACATTGGTTAACAACCCCACAACATGTCAACCCTCTCCCTTCTAGACCTTTTTTATTTTGGTGAAAATATACATAGCCAAGGATACGCCATTTCTAAAATTTATACTTGCACAGTTCAGTGAGATTGACTATGCTCTTCCGATTGTGCTGCTATTCTCACTTTAGATGAAGGTTTACAGAACAAAATAGTTTCTCATTAAACAGTTAGTACACATGTTGCCCTATGACAATGGTTA
>NW_004444144.1:3778238-3804866 GCF_000243295.1 Trichechus manatus latirostris
GTTTTATGGGGCTGTCCACTCCCCGGCTTAAGGGTGAACCCCGGAAATGACCTCACCACTGAGCTAAAAGGGTGACTAGGGGCCATACTCTTGGGGTTTCTCCAGTCTCCTTTAGACCAGTAAATCTGGTCTTTTTTTGTGCATTAGAATTTTGTTCTACATCCTTCTCCAGCTCTGTCCAGAACCCTCTGTTGTGATCCCGGTCAGAGCAGTCAGTGGTGGTAGCCGGGCACGATCTAGCTGTACTGGACTCAGTCTGGTGGAGGCCTTGGTAGCTGTGGTCCATTAGTCCTTCAGACTAATTTTTCCCTTGTGTCCTGTTCTCTTCACACTCCCTTACTCCCAAAGGGATGAGACCAGTGGAGAATCTTAGATGGCTGCTCACAGGCTTTTAAGACCCCACACACTACTCACCTAGGTAGAATGTAGAACATTGTCTTTATAAACTGTGTTATGCCAGTTGAGATAGATGTTCCCAGAGACCATGGTCCCCACAGCCCTCCGGCCAGCAATTCAGTCCCTCAGGGAGTTTGGAGGTGTCTATGGAGCTTCCATGACCATTCCTTGTGCTAGTTGCACTGATTTCCCCAGTATCGTGTTGAGATGCTATTTTTTAGGATTTTCCAATATTGGGATTTAAGGTAAACCAAACTCATTGGTTTTTCTCACCTTAGGCTTGTCATCAGTTACACAAAATCATTTCCCTGTTTGTGTTGTGAATTATCCATTAATATAACTGTTACCACAGTAATGAGGATTGGAACCTCCTGCCACAATAGCCAATTCTGAGACAAGCGTGAGGTGAGCAGCAAGAGGTTTATTATATATTGATATATAGAAGACAGAGGGGAATAGATTCCTCCAAAAAACTGTCTCCCCAACTGGAGATCAGCTGAAGGCTTTTCTAGGGACAGGATTATGGGTCTTAGAAGTTTGTGTTAGTTCCCCTTTGAGGTGGTTATATTTCAGATGAGTTAATCTTTTACTGGTATTCTTGGGGGTTATCTGGTGACATCCTGGTTTTCTTGTCACAAGATGGGTGCTTTGCTCTGTTTTTCATCCTTAGATCATTAACACGTGTTTTCCACCCTCCAAGGAAGAACATCGGTTAATCTTAAACCTTTTGTAGGGACTGGAACTGGAGGGAAAACAAAATCATGAGACAATGTGGCGGTTAGCAATGGGGAGTAAAGAATAGTGAGCCAGGCCTATGCAGCCTTTTCCATAACTATACCACGTGTTGATATTGGAAAAAAGGATTGAAAAAACTCAAAATAAGATGAGGAGTGAAGGACAGCTATGGAGAGAAAGGAAATTTGCTTGCACTGTGTTTAAAGACATTTGCAGAAAAGTCAGACAATTCATCGGTTTATTTAATCCACAGGGGAGAAAAAGTCAATACATGTATTATTCCTTCTACTAATACTCAATTTATACACATGTAACCAAGCTACTGTGAGAAGAAATAAAAGAGATCAAAATATCATTGATAGTTTTAGCAACTCAAGGCAGTTTGGCTTCTACAGAGTTAAAGACGTGGCTTTTTATATGCAGAAAGTATTTCCTCCATCAGACATTCAGAAAACAGGCAATGCCACAGTCTCATTAGAATAAGCACAGCTTGTTTTGTTGTTTTATTTGACTTTGGTTCTTCAAAGTAGGCTGTCCTGATAATTCACCTGGTAATTAAAATGTATTCTCCAGGTATTCTTCTCTTGTGCTTATTTCATTGTACAACTGTCTTGGGAAAATAAGCGTTGTTGTTGTTAAGATAACTCAAGAACAATTACTGTATACTTCAAGCAAAGTACATTGTCTCCAGCCCACATGCTTTCCTAACTGGAAACATGCTAAGCATTGATGGCAGTCTCTCAAATGGGAGAGCTGTGTTTTGTTGTGATGAAATCTTCAATAGTCTCTTTCCATGACTCAACAATAGAAGGAGAAAGGCAGAAAACTGAAATTTAAGAGAGACTGAGTAAATAACAGGAAGGATGGAATTAAAATAACCAACTTGGGAGCCAAGAGCAGACAAGTAAACAGCAAGAAACAAGTGATCTTTTTTCAACAACTTTTGAACAAGTAATTACTGAATATCTACTATTATCAAGGAATAGGTTTTTGATCCTGATGTGGTCTCAAAGCTGAGTAAGTAGAAGTAAAAGTGTCATGGATTGAATTATGTCCCCCCCAAAATGTGTGCATCTATTTGACTGGGCCATGATTCCCAGTATTGTGTGATTTTCCTGTAGATTGTAAATCCTGCTTCTATGATGTTAACAAGGGAGGATGGGTGGCAGTTGTGTTAGTGAGGCAGGACTCAATCTTCAAGATTGGATTGTGACTTGAGGCAATCTCTTGAGACATAAAATAGAGAAGCCAGCAGAGAGATGGGCTGTGGGGACCTCATACCACCAAGAAAGCAGTGCCAGGAGCATAGTGCATCTTCTGGACCCAAGGTCCCTGTGCGGAGAAACTCCTAGTTCTGGGGAATATTGATGAGAAGGCCAACAGAGAAAGAACGCCTTTCCCTGAAGCTGATGTCCTAAATTTAGACTTTTAGTCTACTTTACTGTGAGGAAATAGATTTCTCTTTGTTAAAGCCAACCACTTGTGATATTTCTCTTACAGCAGCACTAGATGACTAAGACAAAGAGTGAGACAGATAATAAGGCACTCAAAAGGAAGGACATGGTTGGAACTGGAGATGTAGACTGTTGAGGGTCAGATGGAGATTCTGTTGGTACAGAGATGATATACCAAAGTAGATGTTGTTGTTATTAGTTGCTGTCAAGTCAGCCCCTTGGACATGGTGACCCTTTGCACAAAGACACAAAATGATGAACAGCCCTTCACCATCTCCATGATCAGTTGCAGGTCAGGCCATTGTAATCTGCAGGGTTTTCACTGACTGATTTTCATGAGTAGTTCACCAGTCCTTTTTTTGTAATCTGTCTTAGCCTGGACACTCCACTGAGACTTGTTCAACATCATAGCAGCACACAAGCCACCAATGACAGATGAATGGTGGCTGCAAATGAGGTGCATTGGCTGGGAATCAAACTCTGATCTTCGGCATGAAAGGCGAGAATTCTACCACTGAACCACCAATGTCCCCACCGAAGTGGATACTAAAACCAGCTGCCATCCAGTTAATTTCTGACTCATGGCAACCCCATGTGTGTCAGGGTAGAACTGTGCTCCATAGGATTTTAAATGTCTGGTTTTTTGGAAATAGATGGTCAGGGTTTTCTTCCAAGATGCCTCTGGGCAGAAGCAAACCTCCAAGTTTTCAGTTAGCAGCCATGCATATTAACCATCTGCACCACCCAGGGACTCCTACCAGAGTTTATAGAGGTTTTCAAATACATGATACTGTATCTGCCAAAATGCTGTTATACAATTGCTATGAAAGAGTTGGAATCTACTCGACCGCAATGTATTGTAATAACCCTTTACTCAGTCTACTGACATAGCCCAGACAGTTCACAGCTATGATGTTCACCTTATTTCATAGGCACGAGCAAGTCACACCCTCAAAAGGGTCCTGTTGAACCCTTCACCATTATCAGTCTTCAGTACTCTCATATCTAGGCTATTTTAGGATGGAGTAACTAATTTCACATGAAATACCAAAAACAAAAAAAATGGTCATGAAAAATCTGCAGTGGTATTTTGCTAAAGGGAATTCTCTATCACTGATACTCCATTCTGTACGTGAGATGTTACTGTAAGAGAAGTTGGAATGTCTATATTAAACATTTCCCTAGACTGTATAATCTGGAAACTCCAGTAGCCTACCAAATTGAATAAAGTCACGCTATATTTTTCCTATTCTGCCAGAGTTGTGCATACATCTGTTCATGAAGAATCTGAGCAAGTACCCTTCACTCTCTCTATCCTTCAACTGAAACCATTTTATTCCTCTGATAATTCCCTGCCTAGAGATGATCAGCTTGGATATGTATCCTCATTATAATTTTATGAAGCAGTAAATGCCACCACCCCTATCTACCAGGAGGCAGTATCCACTGACGTTTGAGATTTGGAACCAAATTGGTTTTGGAAATAGTAGGGAATACATCATTGGTACACACAGCTCATGCTGCTGTTGCAGATTCTGTCACATCTGAAATCCTAAAACATGAAGCTTTCTGTTCTTTATAGAACTGCAGGAGAAGGAGTGGAGGTGCACCAAAGGGCAATGTCTGATTTTTGAGTGTGTTTGATTGAAAAGCTTTTCCTCTGCCAGGGGCTTTGCTGGAGAACAACTAAGATTTTCTGAGGATGTGAATGAAAGCCCTGTCAAAACAGAGGGAGTGAAAATGAGAGCAGGGAGAGTCTCCAGGGCTGGACTTGTTCAAGCCTTTGGATGACTCACAGGATCCAGAGGCCTAAAATAAGAGGCAGAGAACACAATAAAAACTTAAGTTTTGGGGAAATTATAGACATTTCTTTAGATGGCTATTTAATGAAGTTTTGGCTGAGCAAGTGTAGCTATGAGTCAGAATTGACTCAACAGCAACAGATTTTAATGGGAAGGCTCTTTTTAATCGTTGTTATTGGTACATTTGATAATTAGTGTCATCTTTAACCTATTGGTAAGTGTAATTAATGTAGCCTATACCTACTTGGAAATGAAGTCCAGCATTTTCTTAAAATGTAGAAATACCAAAGATTTGGTTGAAAAAAGGAATTTTGCTTTATTCAGTCTAGTAGCAACGCCATCAACCTAAATTAAGTGACTATGAAGTTAAAACTTAGACAATTTTGGCTCATGGGGCATGGTGGATGATTCTTTTTAGTCGTTAAGAGCTTGGGATATGGATTTGTAATGTCTAGATTCAAATCCTGGCTTTCTTACTTCCTCACTGTGTGGCTCTGGGCACGTTAACTTCTCTTAGGGTTTATTTCCCCATATATCAAATGAAAATAATAATAGGACCTGAGTTATAATGTAGCTTTTAAAAATAAATTGATATAAGGCAGGTAAAGCTCTTAGCAGAGTGTCTGACTATAGTAAATGATTTATGAATGTTACAATTAATTAATTAATTAATAATTAATTTTTCTATCAATTAATCTATTACTACAACTTAAGATGCTACTAAGTAAACAACTGTCAAAGCTGTCTGTTAAGGCACAGTTCACAAAGCAATGGTGAATAACTGCAGAACTTTGCAACGCTCATAAGCAACACAGCTATTGATGCTTGTATCTAGCGACATGGCTGTCTTTTGTTCTTTCAAAATAATGTGCTTTTTAATTTATTAAACTAAATTGATTTAATTTATTAAACTTAAATTATTAAATGTTTTATTAATATATTAAATTTGTTGTTGATGACAAGAACATCTTACATCACCAACGCTGAGAACTCAGGGTGTAATTAAAAAATGCTTCAAAAGCACTGATTATATGTTGCCATGATTTTACAAATCATATAGTCGTGGGTCTAGGGACTTTGGTCATTATATTTAGTCAATAATCACATGAATAATGTCTAAAATCAGCAAGATTTGTGTTCTTTTTGAATGCCTGTAAGAGTGAGGAACTTTGAAGGAACTTTGAAGGCATTCTCATAAATTTATTTAAAGATGGTTTCCACTAATGCTGAGTTGTAGCTGCAAGTGATACCCATCATCAATTTCTTTAATTATCCTACACGCCTCTGCTTTATGGCTGGCGTGACTTACCTTACTTGAAAGGGCACCATTTATAATGTATTATTTCCTTATGACAGGCCTTACCAGCCTGGAATCAGATGCATATGAATTATTCTTTTTAAGTTTTGAAGTACCTGATGGAGCACTGTGAGCATCATGATGGTTTCAAATCCCTTCTGAATAAATACATGATTAAATGAGGAGATTGTGTGAGCTTTCTAATTCATAGCCTGGACCTTTAAAAATAATGGAACCAAAAGAACCCAGACTACACCAAGAACTTCAGTTGTAAGCTTTTTCTTAATTTCTCCTCTGATGGTCTTGTCCAGCTTTCCCCAGCTGCGTCTACTAATAAATACAACACGTACAGAAAGATTGCCCACGTATCCTGAGTTAAAACTAAGGCAAAATGTATGCCATTCACTTGTCTTCAGCCATCTACTGGAGAAGTTGTATTTCATCTTCTGTTGATAGGTCTGCAGTTTTGTGAACCTAAATGTAGGCTGGGCAGGTCACTGTAGATTCTAAGTTGCATCATGTTCTTCTGACATAATGGCCCATTGCCAACTACTTGTCTTCTTTCTTGGATTCCCTGTTTAGCTCATGGTCTCCTCCTGAGATTGGGAATTCCACCCTAAATTCCATTTTACTAGAACCTGAGCTATGCTTCTAGGCATTCAGACTCTCTCTAACCTTCTCTGCAGTCCCTGAAGCCCTGCTGTGAAGAGGCCACTGCACAAAGTTACCCTGAGGATCTCCACTTACCCTTGGATTCCCATGGTTGGGAACTTCTAGCCTTTGCCTTCACCAGTTTTCCAGTTTTCTAATTCAAATACCAACAGTCATCCAAGTCATCATTTCCCAAATAGTCCACAAAATATGAGCTCTGGGAAATGCTAAATAGATGTCCTTTGATCATTATGTTTACAAACTACTTCATTTCTCCTTCTTGAAGATACCCTGTGTATTAGCACAGTAAAGTCTCTGATACGCTGTCTTTAGAGGAAAAACAAAACAAAGCAGACTTAACTTGTTTAATTTTGCTTAACTCACAATTTTCAGGTTTATTTGAATCTAGAGCATTTATAACATTATAACTTCTAAATTAAGTCCTGTGAAATAGTGTTCCACAGAACACCAGCTTGAAAATACTGGCCCGGTGCTGAATGGCTGGGCATTCATCATCTTTCAGGGATGATTATTTAGCCCTTAGCTTAACCATCTGTGAATTCCTTTCCTTTCCACCACTCCCTATTTCTAGTTTCCTGGAATTTTTGACACTTTCACTTGCTAGACTCACAACATGAGTGACAATCCATTGATTTTGGCGTATTAGTACTCCACATTTTCTTGTTCCAAGTGCTCGTCTCCCGAGATGTTCTTTTGGGAGGAAAAGGGCAATTTTTCATCGTTTCAGCTTCCAGAGGTGTGCTTTATATTTGGTACAAGGCATTTGTTCATCTTCTGGCTTTGGAAAACATTTTCAGCATGACAGTTAAAAGTACACCCTGCAACTAAGACGATAACTATCGTTTATTCATGTCAGATCAAAAGTACAAAGCAGGCCCTTGAGCTCTACCTCTGATGTCCTATGACATGTCAGCAAGATAACTTGTCTGTCACACAACTGATAGCGAGATTTCATTATTTCACAGCTCTGAATAAATCCATTACAGACACTCATTTCTACCTCAACCTCAGTTTTTAGGTAGGCACCTCCCAATAGTAGAGGCATTTGGCTGAACTATTGTTTTCGCAAAGTTATCTTACAGCCCCTCTCTGGCAAGCGACATTGTGGAGCAGCGAAGCCACCCACTGGTAACGAACTCCCCTTTGTGTTAGCGATTGTGCTAGTTTATTTCTGGTCCTTTCTTAATACTGTATCGCTTCCATCTTCTCTTTCAGTACACCTCTTATTTCATCAATTTTTCTTCTGCCTTACCTAACAAGAGCCCCAACAACATGTGCTCCCATATTCCAGGATAGTCAATTAGAACACACATATGTAACCATTGGGCATGATCAGACTTCCATTTCCAGCTGTGCATTTGACATCTAGCCAATGGTTAACAGATGTTAGTTTACTGAGTGAATGGATGATTACTGTACCTAATTGATTGAAAAGCACGTGATTACAAACTTTGGAACCCCCTACTTCTAATTATGCAATATCCCTTAACTTCCCTTCCAGTGTCTTCAGCAAACAGAGACCATATCCTCCTCTAAGAAGGATGAAAAGGAATGAGTTGTAGCAGATGCTGAATATACAGAGCAGATCACCTCATATGAGCTTATGGTGTGCCTTGGAGTAATGCAAACCCACTGCACTAATGCAGAATGGACAAGGGAGAAAGCACCAAAATGAAGTTCCATAGTTAGGGAACAGACCATTTGGAAAGGCACAGGTCTGAATTTAACTTCCGTCCTTCCCAGCTGGGGCAGGGGACATGCTCACCATCAGTAACAAATGGGAAGATAGTGGGTGAAGGCCTTAGGACACAGGTGAGGAACAGAGGCAGGATTGAAGAAGGGAGGTAGTGAGGAGTTAGGAAGTGTTGTGAAGGGGAGACTAAATGCTAGTCAGTCCCTTAGTTTGCCTTCTGTAAGATGCACAAGAAGAAGGAAGATAAATAAGAAGAGATGGAAGGACTGAGAGAGCCTCAGTGAGTGAGTAAGGTGACTCTGAATATGGAAGGAAGAGCACGAGCTTCAGGTAACAAGGTATGACCTTGTTCTTGTTGTTGTTAGATGCAGTCCAGTTGTTTTCAACTAATAGCGACCCCATGTGACAAAGTAGAACTGCCCATAGGGTTTTCTAGGTTGTAATCCTTACAGAGAGCCCACCAGCTGCTCCTTGGAAACTCTATGGGGCAGTTCTACTATGTCCTATAGCTATAGGGTGGCTATAGTCAGAATTGACTTAACGTCAATGGGTTTTCTAGGCTGTAATCTTTACAGAAGCAGATCACCAGGTCTTCCTCCTGTGGAGCAGCTGGGTGGATTCAAACCACCAACCTTTTGGTTAGCTTAACCGTTTGTACCACCAGGACTCCCTGACTTGTTTAAACCTTCCTCTTTATTACTAGAAGAGAATAACAACACTCACTGCAGGCATTTGAGGAATTAATTTGTATGTAATTGTCTTAGTTATCTAGTGCTCCTGTAACAGAAATACCACAAGTGGATGCTTTTAACAAACAAAGAGAAGCTTATTTCCTTGGAGTAAAGTAGGCTAAAAGTCCAAATTCAGGGTGTCAGCTCCAGGGGAAGGCTATCTCTCTCTCTTGGCCTTCTCATCAGTGTTCCCCTGACTAGGAGCTTCTCGGCGCAGGGACTTAAGTCCAAAGGATGTGCTGTGCTCCTGAAACTGCTTTCTTGATGGTATGAGGTCCCCCACTCTCTGCTTGCTTCCCTTTCCTTTTATCTCTTGAGAGATAAAAGGTGGTGCAGGCCACACCCCAGGGAAACTCCCTTTACATTGGATCAGGGATGTGACCTGGGTAAAGGTGGTGTTACAATCCCGCCCTAATCCTCCTTAACATAAAATAACAATCACAAAATGGAGGCCAACCACACAGTTCTGGGAATCTTGGCCCAGCCAAATTGATACACACATTTTTGGGGGACATAATTCAAACCATGACAATAATATAGTAACAGTAGTAGTAGCTGCAGGCACAGTCATTGCTGCAGAGCTTAGTAGTAGCTGACATTTACTGAGCCCTTCCTTGGTGCAAGGCCAAGCACTTTACATAGATATCTTTATTTTATCCTTGCAACTACTAAGGAGAGGTTTCTGTAATTATCCTCATTTTCAAATGAATAAACTGTTAAATACTTTGCCCAGATCACATAGGTGTTAAGAAGTAAAACTGGAACTTAAATTCAGTCTGTCTAATTCCAAAGCAAATGTTCTTTACCATTACCTAATCCCATTGACACTGAGTCTATTCCAACTTATAGCAATCCAATAGGGTAGACCGGGTGGCTGGTGGATTTGAACTGCGTCAGAAGCCATAGCTCTTAACCACTACACCACCAGGGCTCTCTTAACCCTAGACCATATTCTATCATGTACTCCGTGAAGAGTCTACGAGGATGGGTTAAGAGCAATGAAATTTGATCTTAAAAAACCCAGCAAAGAAGGTAAACTCTGACCACTGAAGGACTACAGGGAGACTCAACACTTTCATTGCAGTACCTCTGATGGTAAAAAAAACCCAAAAACAACCTGCTGCTGTAGAGTTGGTTCTGACTCACGGCAACTCCATGTGTTACAGAGTAGACCTGCTTGATAGGGTTTTCTTGGCTTTAGTCTTTAAGGGAGCAGATTTCCAGGCCTTTGTTTTGCAGCAGGAAAAAATCATGCTTCCCTGCAGAGGTGGGAGAAGAGAGCCCAAACTTTTCCTTAGCAAGCATGGCATTACTTGGGCGTCTCATATTCACCTATTAAAAAAAACTGTAGAAGAATTTTACTCTTTGGCATATCACTATGTGAATAGAGGTATCCCCATGGCATGAAGGTGAGCATGAAGGAGACAGAGAAGATTGTCCAGTGCCATGGATGAAGAAAGCAGAGCCCTGGTGGTGCATCAGTTAAAAGCCTGGCTACTAATCAAAAGGTTGGCAGTTCAAATCCAAGTATGTATTCATTAAAAAGGAATTTCTATGGTCACAAATCGGTACTCCTCGAATGGTGGGATAACAGGAGTCCTTTTTGGGAGTGTACACCTGAATAAAGGAGCTTCCAAAAGAAATCTTAAAATAATTCCAATGTGTGTTTTTTAGGAATGGTTATTTTTTTGGAAATTGAGGCAGCATTGCAGACACTTCAGAGAATTCTTGAAGGGACGGAAGGAAATAATGTACATAAAGTGATTATTCTGGAACTTTCTTCCCAGAAGTTCTTTGGTAATCATCAGCTGCCTGCCTCAACACTTCCCTCTGAAAGTCAGGAAGATTCACTTTGAAGGGAAAGAGATCAACTGTAGAAACTGCGGCTTTGAGGTCAACACAAATAAATTCATTTGAGCTGAAACTAAGGATTTTTTTTGTAATTCAGATTTCTGAGATCAAGACCTGAAGATCAACCCAGAAATTGAGTTTGTTTTGGGAAATATAACAAGAAAAAAGGAGCCAGAAGTTTAGGAAGACTTTGTGATGATTTGCTGGGTAAATAAGGCTGCCCTGTCAGGCTCAAATCGGTTTTGGGTAATTTATCAAAACCAAAATTAACTCAACAAGCTGATATACTCTGTTAATAAAAGTCCTAAAATAAAGTTAAGATTTTTTTGAGAAGTTTAAATCAGTTCCAATCACTTGGGCTGGTCACAGTTGGGAGAATCTTGCACAAAGGCACCTAAAAGCTTTATAAAAATGGCTTGCTATGTTCACATAGATTCTGACCAATTTAAAGCTGGCTTACTCAAAGTCGTTCTCCTTAGTTTAAATTAATTCAAGCTTATCAAGGCCTGTTTGAACCCATCGAAACTTCTTGAATTGAGTGGACCATATAAGCAACTTTTCTTTGGTTCAAACTGTTTCTCACTGACTGAAATTGCAGGATGAACTTAAATCTTTTTGACCAGTTTTAAATTTCTATTTAGATCACACTGCTTCTGACTGAGTAAAACCAGTTATAACCAGGTCTTAACCAGTACAAACTAGATCAGACCCTTTTAAAGGACTTTGCCAGTTTATGCCAGAATTTAAAAAGAAATAAATAGCTTAAATAGAAGACAGCCTAATGATCTGTTAAATGAATGCTGTTAGGTACCTTAATAGGGTAAAAAAAACAAAAAACAAAAAAAAAAGGAATACAGTCAACTGAGTTTACAGAAATAGATAAGGAAGATAGAGAAGATGGGTCCAGATGGATGTAAGAATAAATAGAAAATAAAGCAAAGACAAATGGTCTAAAAAAATAGTTAAGAGAATCTGGCTTTTGTTAAATAAAGGTGGCTGGCAGCTGTGCTTCACAGGAAATGGATATGTCAGAGACAAGGTAAGGAAACAAGGAAAGGCAAAGGCATCCAGTAATATCAGTCAAGACACGCGGCATAGAAGAAGTCAACTAATTACACTGTCATCACATTAGATACAAATCTCCCAAGAATATTTACGGGACACAGAAATACAGATAGCCAAGCAGCTAAGAATCAACCACAATGGTGATGGGCAGGAAGAACAGAGGACAAGAGAAACTGGAAGTTTCATTGCAAACCATTGGGTCTAAATTAATTTAGAAACGTGGTCAAATTACAACTGAATATCCAGATTTTTAACACAAATGTCATTTAAAAACTAGAAGCTATTGATGTATCTTAAAGGGCTACGAGACTTAAAAGATTGAAGGTAATTTTAGGATACTAAATAAGAAAAATTAGAGAGAAATATGGTTCTATTTTCTTCTAAATTGGGTTAATAGCTTTCAAAGTTGTCCAGAAAAATTGTACACAAATGGGATTTTGGCTCAGTGAATATTATGTGAGCATTTTAAATACTTCTTACAGCATAAGAGCTAATATAATTGGAGGGAACTAAAATTTCAACCGTGCAAGTGGGTATTTCTAAAAAATTATAAACTATACAAATGTGTAAAAATAGGGAAAACTACAGGAAGAGAAGAAAGGGTCTAGATAACAGTGTATTAAAGGTATAATGATGGACAATTAAAAACCCTTGGCATTACATATAGAAAAAAAAAAAGAAGAAGACTCTGAAAGGTGGAGAGTAGAAGGCAGATTGGACAGGGACTTCAGGACTCAAGAAACAATATGGTGACAAGTTCCCTGTTTTCATTATCTTGTATATTATAGATTTGAGGCTGAAGAAGCTAACAACCCAGAAATGCCAACAGGCTCAAACAACAGAAAATCTCAACAAGAGCCTGCTCTCTATCCGATGATCAAAAGACACGGCCTAACAAGACAGAAAACTTTGGGATGAATAACTGCTCTACTCCAGCCTAACCCTACAGAAATAATTACGGCCCCAGCCCTACCCACACCAGCAAAGGATGTACTGGAAAATTGCTTGGCGTATACTACGAGCTAGAATAGAACCTGGCTTATACATGGTACTTAAAGGATGCTTGTTTCCTTTTCCTTCAGTGTGAATATTGTTGCACCTTGCATGTACTAGGCATTCTCTGCAATATTATTTTCTTTTCCCTATGTATCAGCTGCAATCTGTTGCAAAAGACCTCTTTAAAATTTTGAAAAGCAAAGATGCTACTTTGTAGACTAAGTTGCCCCTGACCCAAACCATGGCCTTTTCAATAGCCAAACACGCGTGTGAAAACTGGATAATGAAAAAGGAAGAGAGAAGAAGAATTGATGCCTTTACACTGTTGTGTTGGCAAAGAATATTAAAATTGCTTGGGCTGCCAGAAGAACAAACAAATCAGTCTTGGAGGAAGTACAGACAGGTGCTCCTTAGAAGGGAGAATGGTGAAACTTCGTCTTGCTTACTTTGGATGTGTCATCAGGAAAGATCAATTGCTGGAAAAGGATATCATGTTTGGTAAAGTGGAGGGTCGGTGAAAACAAGAAAACCCCTCCATGAAATGAACTGACACAATAGTTGAAATAATGGGCTCAAACATGGCAATGATTGTGAGGATGGCATAGGATCGGGTGATGTTTCATTCTGTTACAGAAGATTGCATGAGATGGCGATAACTAGACCGCAACTAATCACAATGACAGTTTGTGTGATGCTGTGCTTGGTGCTCTATGTGATAGATACTATTTTATGTGATGTGTACAAGGCACAGTATAGGTAATGTGTGAGTTAGACACAGTTTTGGTGGTTATGTTATGTGTTATAAAAGGCTTACTGAAATAACTATGAGATACTGTGTTTACTGATGCATGTGAAGCACCATGCTTAGTGGTATTTGGTCTTAGTGACAATGTGTTTACAATGTGGGTGAGAGACACAGTATTTGTTAAGGGGTGTGTAACACATGCACCTAACTATTACACAGTGTTTCCGCATATATCACTAAACAAAACAGCAAATATACCACACACTGCTAAGCACAGTGCTTTACACAAATACCGCTATTCCCAGTGACAATGCACCTCGCCCTAATGAACACAGTGCACCACATACACAACACTAAACAAAGCAGTGCACACAACATGCACTGCCAGACATAGTGGTTCACAAATATGTCACTATACACAGTAACACACACCTTCTACCATTAAACACAGTGTTTCAATATGTATCATTAAACAATGTAGTATACATACCGTTCACTGCCAAATACAGTTTCTCACATATATCACTATTCACTATAACATATTCACCTAACAGTATTAAACAATTTTTCAATATATATCGCTAATAAAGAAGTGCATGCAACATACTAAATAGAGTCGTTCATACATATATCTCCCATGCAGTAGCATGCATGTATTAAACAGAATATGTATATACATACATACCTATATATGTATCTCTAAAAAAAGTAGTACAAGTACCACACACTGTTAAACACATTGTTTCTCACATATATCACTATACGCATTAACGCATAAACCTAGCAGTATTAAACTCTGTGTTTCAACATATATCACCAATGAAGACATGCACACAGCATATGCTGCTAAATACAGTGCACCACACATGTAGCTTATGCTTAATAACTCAAACACCACGCAGTACTAAATTCAGAGTTCAAACATACGTGCCTAACACAGCAGTACCTGTAACATGCAGGGCTAAACACAGTTTTCCACACATATATCACTATAAACGGTTACACAGACACCTAATATTACTAAAAATAGTGTTTCAATATATATCACCAAATAAAATAGTGCACGCACCACTCTTTGCTAAACAATGTTTCACATATATAGTCACATACTCAGCTACACACACACCCTTAGAACTATTAAACACAAGCTCTCAACATGTATCGTTAAACAGAGTAGCACACACACCTGACACTACAAAGCACAGTCTCACACATACATCAGTAAACAGAGTAGTACACTATATCCCCAAGAAGAGTGTCTCACAAATATATTATTAAAAAGAATAGCAAACAACTATGTATCCCTAAATCCAGTATCTCATACTTACAGCAATCTACGCAGTATCACACGTGCCGCATAGTTCTAAGTTCATTGACACGTATAATAAAACATTTCCTCAATACATTGCTAAACACCGTATCATATACACCCGATACTAAGCACAGTGTCTCTCATACACACCTTGGTTCCAATAAGCACAGTATCACACACAGCACATATCATTAAAAAGTGTGTTACACATATATCAGTAAACAAAGTCATACACGCCATACGTCACTAAAACACGATTGCATAATACAGAATTAAATACAGTATCACACACTTCCACCATTAACACTGTTCCTCACACATATTGTACTATTGAGGGTAACACACACCTGGGCATCACTAGACATACTGCCTCCCGCATGTATCACTAGACACAGTAGCACTCCTAACCTTGAACACAGTGCCTCTGTATTAGTTTACAAGGATGCTGTTACAAAGTACCAAAAACTGAGTAGCTTAAAAAAATAGAAATTGATTCTCTCACAGCTCTGGAGGTCAGAAGTCCAGGTCCCAGACACCCCTTCGCTTGTGGGAGCATAATTCCAGTCTTTCCCTCTATCTTCACAGACCACTTTACTTGACATGGCCGTGTGTTTGTTTCTCTTCTTATCTTTTTTGTAGGGCCATCAGTCAAATTGGATTAGCGCCCACTCTGCTTGTTGGCTAATTACATCCGCAAAGACTCTATTTCCAAGTAAGTTCACACTCACAGGTACCAAGGGTTAGAACTTCAACATATCTTTTTGGAGGACACAATTCAACAAATAACAGTCTCAAACAAGTATCACTATATATAGTATCATACACACTACACAGCACTAGAAATGTGTCTCATATATATACCACTAATCATTATCACAGACACCACTGAACGCAATGCTCACAAATACATCACTATACACAATAGCACACACACCTGCCATCAATAAACAGAGTATTTTATATGAGCATATATATGTTGGGTGTCATTGAATCAATTCTGACTTATGGTGACCCTATAGGACAGAGTAGAACTGCCCCATAGAGTTTCCTAATCCATAATCTTTACAGGAGCAGATCACCAGGTCTTTTCTCCCATGGATCAGGTGGGTGGATTTCAACAGCTGACCTTTCGGTTAGCAGCCAAGTGCTTAACCATTATGCCACCAGAGCTCTCTATATAACTATATGTAAAATTATATATAACTATAAGGGAGCACTGGTGGCACAGTGGTTAAGAGCTACAGCTGCTAACCAACAGGTCAGCAGTTCAAATCCACCAGCCACTCCTTGGAAACCCTATGGAGCATTCTATTTCGTCCTATAAGTTCTCTATGAGTCAGAATTGACTCGATGGCAATGGGCTTGGTTTATATAAAGTGGCACACAATCTCCTACTGCTAAAGAAAGTTTCATGGACGTATATCACTATACGCTGTAACATACACAACACTAATCACAATGCCTAACATATATAGCATAAAATTCAATAATGCAGTTGCTACTGAACCCAGTATCTCCACCATATGTCACTAAACATAGTAACACGCATGACTCTCCCACAATCTCACATGTATATCATTAAACACAGTATCACAGAAACCCATAATAATAAAAACAGTATCTCACACATATCCATAAGCACAGTACCACACACATCACATATTTTAAACCCAATTGACTCATAAAATATAACAAAACACATTCCTTCACAGTCAGGACTAAACACAATATCACATACAACACATACCGCTAAACACAGTGTCTCACAAACACATTACTTAGCAAAATGCTAACACACACAGATAAGCAATCACACAACACATAACAATAAACAAAGTTCTCACGCATAAATTACTAAACACAGTAGCACACGTGCTAACCCATTGCTGTTGAGTCAACTCTGACTCATAGTAACCCTATAGGACAGAGTAGAACTGTCCCATAGTGTTTCTAAGGATACGATCTTACGGAAACAAACTGTCACATCTTTCTCCCATGGAGCTGTTGGTGGGCTTGAAGAACTGACTTTTTGTTTAGCAGTGAAGCATTTAACCACTGTGCCACCAGGGGTAAGCATCAAAAAGGAAAGTGTCCACACATACATGACTCAACACAGTTGTACACACACACACATCACAGTGCAAAAAAAAGTATCTCACACATATGTACCGTATGTATTACCATATACCTCATCTCTAAATATAGTGTCACAACTTATAAACACAGTGGAATACATACCAGAAAGCAAAATGTCTGAAACATGTGACATTAAAAATTGTTACACACATCCTAGGCAACACTAATTATGTTTCACATATATGTCACTTAACACATTAGCACACACACTGGGCAACTTTAAACACAAACTCTCATACATATAATGCTAATATAGTAGCAAAAAACACATCACGTAACAGTACACAAAGGTTTTCACATATGTATCACTAGACCCAGTAGCACTCACATGTCACCACACAACAAAAAGTTTCTCACACATACATCCCTAACAAAGTTGAGCAAAATCTCACACTAGTAAATTTTGGATGTCACGCATATATCACTAAAACTAGAAGCCTCCACAATGCACAGCAAAAAAATAGTGTTTCACACATGTATCAGTAAATACAGTACCGCACGTCTAATACTAAACACAGACTTATATCACTAAATGCATTTTCATGCACAAAGCAACACCAGAACGGTCTCTCACACTTGTATGAGTAATGATAGAAGCAAGCATTGAGCAGCACTAAACACAGTGCTCTCATATGTATCACTAAACAAAGTAGCACACAATCCCGGCACCACTAATCACAGTGTCTCACGCAGATATCAGTAAACACAGTACTACACCCATTACACGTCACTAAACCCTGTGCTCGTGTATTTAATACTAAGCACATTAACAGCACCTCCAGGCACTTCTTAACCCAGCATCTCACATAAATATCAATAAACTCAGTAGCAAACCCCAAGCTCCGCTAAACACAGCATTACAAACATATATCGCTAAATACAGTGGCACAAACATACCCCACCATCACACACATATCACTTAATGCTAGCACATAAACCACACACCATGAAAACAGTGTTTCACATGTATATCATTAAATACAGTTGCACACACAAGACATCACTGAAAACAGTGTCTCACACATATAGCACTAAAGAGAGCAGCACACAACCATGCACTACTAAAGAAATTGCCAAAGATAATATGGCACAGACATCAAGCACCACTTAAGAAAATGTTTCACATGTATCAATAAGGACAGTCACACAAATCTACAAAACTCTAAAGAAAGTGTCACACATAAATCCTTAAATTCTGCAGCACATGCATACACCTCTAAATGCAATATGAGTCATATAACACTGTTGTGGTTAGTTGCCATTGTATGGCTCTGACTTAGAGTGACCTTACGTGTAACAAAATGAAACGTTGCCTGATCCTCACAACCACTGGTATGTTTGAACCCGTTGTTGTGCTATTGTGTCAATCCATCTCATTGAGGAATGCCTTTGTTTTTGCTGACCCTTTACTTTATGTCCTTTTCTACTGATTGATCTTTCCTGATGATGTGTCCAAAGTAAGTAAGGCAAAGTCTTGCCATACTCTCTTCTAAGAAACATTCTGGCCGTACTTCCTCCAAGACTGATTTTTTTCATTCTTCTGGCAGTCCATGGCATCTTCAATATTTTTTGCCAATACCATAATTCAAATGAATCAATTCTTCTCTGGTCTTTTTTCATTGTCCAGTTTTCACATGCATATGAATTGACTAAAAGGACAATGGCTTGAGTCAATAGCACCTTAGTCATCAAAGAGACATCTGAGAACTTTAAAGGAGTCTTTTGCAGCAGATTTGCCCCGTGCAATATGTTGTTTGATTTCTTGACTGCTGCTTCCATGGGCATTGATTGTGGATCCAAGTAGAATGAAATCCTTGACAACTTCAGTTTCTTCTCCATTTATCATGATGTTTATTGGTCCAGTTGTGAGGATTTTTGTTTTCTTTATGTTGAGGTGTCGTCCATACTGAAGGCTGTAGTCTTTGATCTTCATCAGTAAGTGCTGCAAGTCCTCGTCAGTTTTGGCAAACCAGTGATATCTTCATATCGCAGATTATTAATAAGTCTTCCTCCAATCCTGATGCTGTGTTCTTCTTCATATAAACCTGCTTCTGAGATGATTTGCTCAGCATACAGATGGAATAAGTGAAAGGATAAAACCCTGCTGCACACATTTCCAATTTTAAACCATGCAGTATCTCCTTGTTCTCCTTGAACGACTGTCTCCTGATCCATGTTCCACCTGAGTACAATGAAGTGTCCTGGAACTCCGATTCTTCATAATGTTACCCATAATTTGTTATGATTCACATAGTTGAATACCTTCACATAGTTGATAAAACACAGGTAAACAATTTTCTGGTATTCTCTGTTTTGGGCCAAGATTCATCTGACATTAGTCAGAATAAAACACATATCACAACACTTCTAAATAGATTGACTCATACAATATAACCAAACCATTCCCTCACACACATATCACCAAACAGAATACCACATACTCCACATCCTACTAAGCACAAGGTCACTCCACATATTTATACCACTAAGTACAGTAACATAAACAGTTTGCACATGAAAACCTGTGTCTCACACATATATCACTAAACACATTATCACACCAGCAAGGACTTTTATAACCATGTCTCACAAATATATTACTATACAGAGCAAGGGCACACTAACCGTAGTTGAATAAGTGTCAAGCACAGCTAAACACAGTGTCTTCCGCATAGATCTCTAAACAGAGTAGCACACACACCAGGCACATCTAAATACAGAATCTCATATACATGCCGCTAAACACACCAGATCACACAGCAAGCACCATTCAAAGTGTTTCATAAACGTGACTAAACACAGTTTGAAAACCACCAGACGCCGCTAAACACAGTGCTCACGTAGATATCACTGAACAGTGCCAACAAATTCAAAATATGGAAGTGTTGGAAGCAAATTTTTGTCAAATGACACAGTATCTTTGACACTCTGCTTATTCATGAGTGAAAGATGAATGGTAATGTTTCCCCTTACAGAAGTGTCTTGGTGGTTAAATTATACACTCAAAGTACTTAGCATTCTGTTAGCTTTAGTTCTTAAAAAATGAGTTGCCGTCCAGTTGATTCAGACTCATGGCTCATGAGCCCATGCGTGTCAGAATAGAAATGTGCTCTATAGGGTTTTCAATGGCTAATTTCTCAGAAGTGGATTGCCAGGCCTTTCTTCCAAGGTGCTTCTGAGTGGACTCAAACCTTCAACCGTTTGGTTAACAGCCAAGCATATTAGCTGTTTGCATCACCCAGGAACTCTGAGTTTTTAAGGAGGAAGCTCTAAATCACGAGAAGTAAAATAAATTGAGCAGGGTAGGGGGCCACTTTTTCTCCAAAAAAGGTGTCACTAGGTTAGAGTCACACCATCCTTGTGACTGGGTGGGAGCGTCTCTTACTAAGGTGAGTCAGGGCAGTTTGGAAACCTGCTGAGAACCAACAGAGCAGCTAGAGGTAAGCATTGTGGGAATTTGTCTTCTAGGAGTGAGAAGCTGAAGTGAAGCTCTGTCTGAAATTGCCTTAAGATATGACTTTAGAACAGTTGAGCTTGAAAAGGCTTAGCAAATATCTCTGTGGAAAATTCTAAGAGGACTACTTTCATTTTCACAAAATGTTACAGATCCTTAGCTGAGGTACTGAGCTTTGGACTTAATAGACAGTTTGGCTGTGTCTGGACTATGTTTCCAGACAAAAAAAGAACTGCAGGCAGTGATTTTTTTTTCTTTTTCTAGACATTCCCTCAAAAAATCATATGTTGTGTCTGAAGGCCAAACGAAGAAAAAGAGAGGGGGGTAAAAAAAATAGAAACAGACAATACAAGATCAGAGAATTCATCTTTCCCCAATGTTGCAAAACACATTAGACTGAAATGAAGTGGATGTTTTCCTAAGAAAACCCTGAAGTTGTAGAAAAGAGGATAGTGATTTTGTTTTTGGATTCAAGACAAGGTAGTGTTTGCTGATTATGCTGATATTAAAATGTGATTAGATTTGCAATTTTGAATAAATGGGCAGTCAAATCCTGAGATTGTTTTTGCTAAGTCAACTTCTATTTTAAGTTCTTTCTGGAATAAATTGGGATATAAATAAAATAGAAGAGTGACTGGATTATTAAAGCATACTTGGATAGATACCTCAATTTGCACATGAGCCCTTGAACAGGATGCATTTAGTTTTGACTTTTTTGGAGTTGTTTTTAATGAAAACTATATCTTGCTGTTTATTATATTCTGAATCTTGCATTTTTCACTCAACAGTATATTCCAAACAACTTCTGTGCCTATATACATAGATCTACCTTTTTCTGAAAGTTCTATGATATTATGTGGTATGAACCTACCTTAATTTAACAATCACTCTAGTTTTGAGTAGAATATCTCCATTGTTCCATACTATAAACATTGCTATCACAAATATACTTTTATAAATATCCTGATACTTTTGTTTGAGTATCTCCATAGATTTCTGCTAGTGGAATTGTTTAAAGGATATGCACATTGAGTTTTGTTTTTATTTTATGTTTTTAGTTTGAAGCAATCCCATGGTTATAGAGAAGTTGCAAGTACGGTACAAATGATTTTTTTTTTCCTGAATCATTTCAGAGTAAGTATGCCCACACAATGCTCTTTCACCCCTGAATCATGTAGTGTGTGTTTCCTACAATTAAGTATATTCTCCTGCATTGCCTCAATGAGAAAAACAAAATAAAACAAAACAAAAATAGTTGTTGTCGAGTTGATTCCAACTCACAGTGACCCCATGTGTGTCAGAGTAGAACTGTGCTCCATAGGGTTTTCAATGGCTGATTTTTTGGAAGTAGATCACCAGGCCTTCCTTCCTAGGTGCCTCTGGGTGGACTTGGTCCTCCGATCATTTGGCTAGCAACCAAGTACATTAACAGTTTGTACCACTCCAGGACTCCATGGACACAAGTCACCTAACACAAGCAGGAAATTAACATTGATTTGTTACTACCATCTAATCCTCAGGCTGCTTTCAAGCTTCACCAAGTGTCCCAATAATGTAATTTTGATCAAAAGGATCCAGTTCTGAAGCATACATTACATTTAGTTTTCTTGTCTCCTTACTCTCTTGCATTTTGGAAAACTACTTCCTTTTCTCTTTGGATTTCAAGACCTTGACATTTTTGAAGATTATGGAACAGTTATTGTGTAGAATGTCCCTCAATCTGGGTTTGATTAATCTTTCCTTGTGGTTAGATTCACAGTATCCATATTTGGAAAGACTACCAAAGAAGTAATGTTGAATTGCATCCCATCAGAAAGTGCACAATTTTAATTTGTGCGATTACTTACGACATTCACTTTGATCATTTGTTTACGGTAGAGTCTTCCAGGCTTCTCCATTCATTTTAAAGTTACTCCTTTTTCCCTCCTTGTCATTAACAAATATTTCTGGGGAGGTACTTGAAACTATGTAACCATCTCCTTCTTCATCAAACTTTCGTTTTAGTTATTAATTTATTTATATCTGTGATAACTTATGTTTTTTTCCATTTTATTCATGGGTAATTATCTATTAGTATCTTTGAGCACTTTCTTACTTTTTGGCACAGTAGGCTATTCCAAGCTCATCTTACACTTTGCCTGTCCCAGCCCTGGAATCAGTCATTTCTCCAAGGAACCCTGATTCCTTGTTAGTGGAGATTGATATTCAGAAGCCAGAATATGGGTGCTAAGTATGCTTATTGCTATTGGTGTGTCACTATTCATAACCCCAATTTCAATTCAGCACCGTAGAGCTCATTCTAATTTTCTCCCTTTCTATATGTGCAACTCCCTTCTCCAACAGTGAGACACCTGGCTCTCATTTTCCTGAGTGTATATACTTATTTGACCAACCATCCTGTATGTAACCAATCTCTGGTTGCTGTTGCCACCTGCTCTGGGACACTTGTCTCACCCCACTGGGGTTCTGAACTCACAACCTAGGCCATGCCCCCTTCAGTTGCTCTCCTTATTCCATCTGGGCTTTAACAACCCACACCAGGGTGCTCCCACATAGGAACATCCTCCTCGGCAGGCTTGGACTCTGACATCCCATTCCAGACTGCTCCCCATATGGACGTACTGTCTACGTTTTTAGAGCGTTGACTCTCTCACCAAGCATATTTCATGCATGGATCTCCTCCTGAATCTGCTCGGGCACTGATACCCCACATGAGGTCACCCCACACGTAGATGCCCTTCTCAACCTTCTCGGGCTCTGATACCCCCTGCCAGGCCACCTTGCCACGTGGAACTCCTTCCCTGCTGAAACACTGACACTGCATGGCAGGTTGCCCCCTGCAAGGATGCCCACCTCAGTCTCCGTGGACTTTCACCATGATAAAGTTGAAGGCCAAGTCTCCCATATATTTAAGTTCTGACAAGAGTAATTTTATGTATTAATTTAAAAAATTCATTTAAAAGTTCAAGGCACTGGACCAAAGTAATGCAGACCCTTGATCTCATAAAGTGTATATCCTGGAGCAGGGGACGCAGACCATATCAATACATGTAATAAATAAATACATTATATTGCATTTCAAAACATACAAAGTGCTATGGAAAAAGGGAAAAAAGGTAGAACAGGGTAAAGATGACAGGGAATGTGTCTATGCTTGTATGTGTGTGTATGGCGTTAGGAGTTGCAATTTAAAACTATGGACTTTGAATTTGTTGTCTTTCAAATACAGAGATTGGAAACAAGCATCCCCTGGGATCAATCTGCCCTTTAAATAGTTGTTGGTTTTTCTTTTTTGTTTGTATTTATTTTTGTTTTTAAGCTCACTGAGTGTTTATTTATTGCAAACATCTAACAACTGGCAGATATCATATAAAAATCCCCATTTTCAGCTTCCTGTGACCCTTCAGAAGTGTTTGTGACACTGGGCCAGCTCCCTTCATGGCACTGATATTGGAGCTGAAGAATGGCTGCCCTTTTTGATGAAGCATGCTTGCTCCGGTTCCCTGCAGTTCTCACCGGCCAACGTTGTACGTTTATTTTACCTACCTAGGCAAATGAGATTTTGGACCCAGCTCTGAAGTGTCTGTATTTGTATATTACTCTGCATTTGTATTCAATATTAAGTAGAGTCAATTAAGCAGCTCTTAGATCTGTCAAGTTCTGTGCTATACCCTGCTGTGTCCTGCTAGTGACTTCAGTGACAAAGACGAGGTGCTGTTAAGAAAGATGAAAACAAATCACTGGGGTATACACCAATTTCCACATTTCGTTATATGGAACCAAATCTAGTGTCCACTTAAGCAGGTTTAGGTTTTATAATGGATGACCTTGGGCTCACTGGGGTGTTGATGTTGTTCATTTTGGTTTCCGGTAGCCTTATACCGTAGACATTTGACCTTGAGGAAGGATAGACCCTAAGACCTCTGTGAAACAAACAACAGATAAACAAATCACACTTAAGAGTTGCAGTGAAGGAATCGTGACAATTGCAGATGACAGCTAATTTAATGAGAAGGAAAAGAAAACATATCTGAGTAGGAGAGGCTCAATCAGGCACTGATCTTTCTCTGGCATACCAGCCTCATGGAGCTTAAGTTCAGCAAGAACACAAATGAGTAACTTCAAGGAACTTCACAGTCCTTCTAACACAGCCAAACAGAAAATGAAATCAAGTGCCAGGGGTACACTGCACTGGGAGGCTGTCTCTCACTCGGAAAACAAACATGGAAAAGAACCCTGAATTCACTGGGCCATGGTCTTGGCTGTCTTTAGGGCCAGAGCATATTCTTATTTAAACGTATAATTTGCCCTTCCTAGGCCTAACACCAGGATGTGCATGAGAGCTGCTGGACCTCAGATCTTGCTCAGAGATCTAAATTTTACAAATAAAACGAATCCTCTGTTGAAGACATCAATTCATCATGCATCTCATCACTTAAATTGTGGGTTTCTTGGATGCTTTTGCATATCTACTTTGCATCTGGGGCCGAAAAAGAGTCGTACAAATTTCTCTCGTATCTCTTGTCTGGAACGAAATAGATATTTTAAAAGAATTAAAACATTACTTCAGTTATTAAAACTGCCAAGGACACTAAAAATTACATCATATATTTATACATGAGTCTTCCTTCAATTTAGCCCAACATCATGAAATCGTTCACTGGGTTTAATATTTATTAAGTGCCTATTACATTCCAGGCAATGTTCCAAGAGTTATAGGAGTAAGAATTATTCAGGTATATATACATCATGTATGTATCAGATGTCATGAGAATTTAATCATATATGGATTCTGCCCTCTAGGCCATTAGAAGAAAATAAGCCGGGGGTGGGGGGAGGGGAACAAACATACACATAAATGATTTTAACAGAAGGTAAAGGACCATGATGAGGATTGCGAGAGATACGTAGTTTAAAAAAAAACACCTAAGGAAAGACAGAGTTGTTGAGATACCATTTCTGGTTTGTGAGCTGAGGTGGGTGGGGCAGTGTGAGGAGAATGGAGAAGCAGGGAGCCTTCATGGAGGAAGAGGATCAGTATTGTATCTGTATATTGAGAATTTTGCAGGTTCATTTCAATATCCCTAACCCTCCTGAATATTAAAATCATTAAGCATACATTCCATAGGCAATTTTATTTCTAGAAAACAAAAGACCAAAAACGAAAGATACATATGACAATGAGAGCCCATCCCTTGATTTCTGACCATAGGACGATGCTAGACTTTGTTTCGTTCAACACTGTATCACCAGTACCTTGAAGAGTACATAGCATTTTGTATGGGCTCAATTAATGTTTGAGGAATTAATGTATAACCCTAGAATGTAAGCGTCTTATGATTCAGGCATCTTTCCTCAGAATGGATATGACTAAAAGGGAGATGATATTACCCCCTCCTCACACCTTAAGCAAGCAGACGGAGGATCATGGAAAACGTTGCTATGTCAAGGACACATTTTTCTCTTTCAGTTGTTTTTGCTTACTCAATTCTTTGTCTATTTTTCATTGACTTGTAAACTAGAGCAATAGTATAATCTTTTTATTTTTTCTTAAAAGAATTATGAATGTGATCAGTGTCTCTGGGTTGTACATGTAGACACTGTTGAATTGGTGTGTGTTCTGCTGCGCATACTCTCAACAACAAATTAAATTAAAAAAAAGGAAAGAAAATGCAGCTAAAATTCATCTATGCCAAATGTCACCTCTCTATGTGTCTCTTCTTCCATATAGGAAGAAAGACCTTGCAGTCTACTTCTGAAAACCAACCAGTGAAGACCCTGTGGATCACAATGGTCTTCGATCCCATCGTGCCTGGGGTCACCATGAGTTAGGTGGCTGACTCGGTGGCAGCTAACAACAACAGCAACTTCTTCCATAAAAGGCTACGGAGAGATGGGGTCCAGTCAAGCTTCACGCTTCCATGGTGTTCCTGTAAGCCTGTCTGACTTCATAAAACTCATATATCGATCTTCAATTTGAATTCCTACAAAGCTGTGTTGAGAATTTCAGTGTAATTTTGTTTTAATGGCTTAAACAAATGGTGAATACATAAAGCAAAAATGACAAATGAGAGAGGAAAGGTTGATCATTACTTAGAGAAAGCCTTATTGTCTGGAATAAATGCTGTATAGTGTATTGAATATTAATATAAAGATTGAGTTCTTTTTTTTTTCTCCGTAATTGTCTGGTGGAATTGTCCTAATCTTACAGAAATCATAACATCTTATATTTGTATTGAGTTTTGTATTTAACAGGGCTGTTAAATGTACATTATCTCATTTAATGATG
>NW_004444144.1:3812950-3825654 GCF_000243295.1 Trichechus manatus latirostris
TCTCTGTTCTCTTTCAGTATTCTTACTCCGTTTGGTGTTCGGCTGAGTTCTTTATCTCTTCATTTGATGTTCTAGGGTTTCAGGATTGTTGATTCTCTGATTGGCTTAGTTTTTCGGATCTTTGTTGTGGAGGGACGGCGTGGTGTTTCTGCCTAGAGCGCCATCTTGCCGGAAGTCCACAAGTAAAATTTTGATGAAGATCATTTCAAAAAAGGATGCAGCAGTACATCAACTGGGAACTGCCAGAAATTCAAGCCAGATTCAGAAGAGGGCATGGAATGAGGGATATCATTGCTGATGTCAGATGGATCTTGGCTGAAAGCAGAGAATACCAGAAAGTTGTTTACTTGTATTTTTTGACTATGCAAAGGCATTCGACTTTGGATCATAGCAAATTATGGATAACAATGCGAAGAATGGGAATTCCGGAACACTTGATTTTCCTCATGAGGAACTATACATAGACCCACAGACAGTTACTCAAACAGAAAAAGGGGATACTGTGTGGTTTAAAGTCAGGAAACGTATGCATCAGGGTTATAACCTTTCACCATAGTTATTCAGTCTGTATGCAGAACAAATAATCCAAGAAGCTGGACTATTATGAAGGAGAACTCAGTGACAGGATTGGAGAAAGACTCATTAACAACCTGTGATATGCTGATGACACAACCTTGCTTGCTGAAGGGTTGAGTGAAGAGGACTTGAAGCACTTACTGATGAAGATCAAAGACTATAGCCTTCAGTATGGATTACACCTCAACATAAAGAAAATGAAAATCCTTACAACGGAACCAATAAGCAAAATCATGATAATTGGAGAAAATGTTGAAGTTGTCAAGGATTTCGTTTTACTTGGATCCGTAATCAACACACATGGAAGCAGCAGTCAAGAAATCAAAATGTATTGCATTGGGCAAATCTGTTGCAAAAGGCCTCTTTAAGTGTTAAAATGCAAAGATACCCCTTTGAGGACTAACGTGCGCCTGATCCAAGTCATGGTATTTTCAATTGCCTCATATGTATATGAAAGCTAGACAATGAATAAGGAATACTGAAGAAGAGTTGATACCTTTGAACTATAGTGTTGGCGTAGAATATTGAATATACCATGGACTGCCAGAAGAATGAACAAACCTGTCTTGGAAGAACAGCCAGAATGCTCTTTAAAAGGGAGTGTGGCAAGACTTCGTCTCAAGTAATTTGGACACATTGTGAGGAGGGACCAATCCCTGGAGAGGGACATCATACTTGGTAGAGGGTTAGAGAAAGAGAGGAAGACCTTCAATGATATAGATTGACACGGTGGCTGTAACGATGGGCTTAATCATAGCAATGAATGTGAGGATGGTACAGGACCCGGAAGGGTTTCATTCTGTTGTACATAGGGATGCTATGAGTTGGAACTGACTCAATGGCACCTAACAACAGCAAAAACATTTGATGACCTAATAAAAATCAAATTAGAGTAACAAATGGATTTCAGCTTACAGATGAAGATGATGATGCTTAGAGAGGTTAAAGGCCAAATTCACTTACCTGGTAAGGGGCAGACCTGAGATTGAAACCCAGGTCACGGCCCTTGGATAAGCATATTTTCAATTCTGTTACTCTGGAACTTCCTCTTTACATTAGAGTTACATTTTTCAAGGAGGAAATGAAGTCAGTAGGGTAATGATGCAAAATAAGCGAATCTTGTCTAATAGACATGTTCTTACTCTGGACTTTAAGCAGATACGCGAAAGAAATATGCAGAGAAAGGCAACATAGAGCAGAAAGAAGCAAATGATCAAAATCTCCTCCACTCTTGTTGAGACTGTGAGATTTACTGCTCCCTTCCCAGGGGAAAGTGAGATCATTACTTCATACTTGCAGAGAAGAACTACTGATACAAAGGGGTGCTGTTCACTCTGTTCCTAGTCTTCCTGTTTCATCCATAATTGCATGAAAGAAGTAGCCACAGATGAGAATGACAGATAACCGTTTAAATAAAATTGAATTAAGGGGTCCTGATTGCCTTTTTGGAGTGTTCTTTCCAAAAAAGAAAAAAAAAAGAATGCCCACTTTCCTATTGAGAATCTTACAAATTATTGCTTTTAGTAGGTCTTTCAACATAAAGTGCACTGTGCTTGAACTCCAAACTTGTGTCATGCTTTGGTGAGTATTTTATGAATTGTAAAATTAGAAAAGTTAAGTTACAGAAGTAGCTGCCAGCTCCTTCATCTGATAAATCTTATTTGGAATTAGTATGTGATATCCCTTTTAAGATCTATTTTA
Source organism: Trichechus manatus latirostris (assembly GCF_000243295.1). Taxonomy (NCBI): domain Eukaryota; kingdom Metazoa; phylum Chordata; class Mammalia; order Sirenia; family Trichechidae; genus Trichechus; species Trichechus manatus. Next base: position 3,815,228 of record NW_004444144.1, read on the forward strand.
TTTTTTTCTTTTTTATAGAGTTTAACTGAATACCAATAAAAGAGAATTTCTATCTATGCATCTATGCTTATTCTTGTTAACTATACTATTTAGCTATGCAACTTTTCTTTCTTTATACTAAGTGAAAATGTCAATATCAGATTTAACTGTGTTATTTTCTAATTTACATACATTGCTCTGTGGCTGATAATATTCTTGGGGATATACATATTTAAAATAGATGTTAACCAAAGCAGATTTGACTTCTGGACTGGCAGAAGGAAGATCTTGGAGAACTCACTTTCCCCTTAAAAAAAAAAAGAAAACTGAGTAAACCAACTAGAATCAATCATTTTAGAAATCTGGAAGTAAACCAAAGTTACAGAATTAACTGAAAAAACTTCTGTCCAAGAAAACTACTGGACTTTGACAAGACAACCGAGTCTGTGGCATTCCAACTTGAGGCTTTTGCCTTCTTCCCTCACTTTCCAGCTTAGTGGTGTGGCCGTCAATAGCCAGCAGCAATGAAAAAATTCTAATCAATTTTGGAGATCTGTTAAAAGCGTCATCCCCGGTACACAGTCAATATTTTGTCTAAAATTTGACTCCCTGGGAAATTTTTATTCTTGCATGGTAATTTCCATGGTTCAGACTTTAGTTCAGTAGGGGATGGAGGAATATGACATACCATAGTTGTTACAAATAGCTCCATTTGTAACAACAAAAAATTATAACACATGCAAAGAGACAGGAAAGAATGTTCACAGACACAGGAAAAAAAAGCAACCAACAAATAATGTCTCTCAGGGGAACCAGATTCTAGACTTAGTAGACAAAGACCTTAATTTAGCTATTATAAATATGCTCAAAGAAATACAGGAAGCCATGTCTAGAGAATTAAAGTGTGAAAACAATGCTGGTAAATACCTATGTCGCTGCATAGGTGTTATTAAAGACAGTATAAACGTATTTTTTGTTTCTAAAAAACAGATCGCCAATCTGTTTTAAAAGGCAACTGTATAACAGTAATTATAAAACTGTAGTAACTTGCTTAAATATATGCAGATGTAATTTGTACAAAAAAAGGCAAAGAGAATAAGGGTATATCAGAATAAAGTTTTTGTATACTATCAAAATTAAATTAGCATTAATCCAACTGGATTGTTTTAAATTGTGCTATTTGTAATCCCAAGAGCAACCACTAAGAAAATAACTTAAACAAATATAATATGCAAACACATCAAGGGAATTAAAAAGTACAAAAGAAAATCTATGTTTAACACAAGAAAGGCAGAAATTAAGGAATAGAGAAAAAAGATAAGACATAAAGAAGACATTTGGCACAATGGCACACATAAATCCTACTTCATCAACAATTATTTTAAATGTAAATGAGTTAAACACCTCAATCAAAGACAGAGGTTGGCAGAATGAATATGTTGTCTACAAGATACACACTTTAGACTCAAAGACACAAATAAATGGAAAATAAAAGGATATACCATGCAAACAGCAACCAAAAGAGAACTGAAGTGGCTTTATCAACATAGTAAAAAAAAAAAAAAAAGACTTTGCGACACAAATTGTTACTAGAGGAAAATAAGGACTTTTTATAATGATAAAAGGGTCAATCCATCAGGAATATACAACTACTCCTCACTTATCAACTGTCTCATTATTCAACATTTCACATTTATGACAATAGTTAAAAATCCACTATCCACCTATTTTGTGCATTAATGACATATATCTGGCAGTAACAAACACCATGGTGCAAGACAAGAGTAACGCTGTTTGTGATGGTTAAGGTTATGTGTCAACTTGGCTGGGCCATGATTCTTAGTGGTTTTGTGGTTATATAATCATGTAATTTGGTAATTATGTAAGGATGTAATTTGGCAGTTATGTAATGATGCAGTCATCTTCCATTTTGTGATCTGATGTGGTCATCCTCCGTTTTCATATAATGCTGATTTCTGCATAATAACCTGGTCTTTGGAACCTAGCCACATCAATAAGTGAGAAGTGGCTGTTTAACAATGATAAACATGTTTGTACCTATCAACAGAGCCCCAAAAACATGAAGCAAAAACTGTCAAAACTAAAGGAACAAACATACTATTCAACAATAATACATAGGAACTTTAATACCTGACTTGCAATAATAGATAGAAAACTGGGAAGAATATCAACAAGAAAACAGAAGAGTTGAACAACAATATAGACCCACTAGATCTAGTAGATATTTATAGAACACTCCACACATCAACAGCAGATAATATATTATTTATAAGCACATATGAAACTTTTCCCAAGATATATCTTATGTTAAGCAATACAATAAACTTCAGTAAATTTAAAAAGATTGAAACAGAAAGTATCTTTTCTGACCAAAATGGAACAAATTAGGTATCAATGACAGTAGAAAATGTGGGATATTCACAAACATGTGGAAATTAAACAACACTCTCCTGATTAATGTGGCACAGAAGGACTCACTGGTAAATTAGGAAACACTTTGAGATAAAAAAAAAGTGAAAACACAACATATAAAAGATTACGGGATGCTGCTAAAGCAGTTTTTATAGGAAAATTTATGGCTGCAAATGACTTTTTAAAAAGAAGAAAAATCTTAGATCAGTGACCTAAAATTCCACCTTAAAAAACTACACAAAGAAGGGAAAACTAAAAGTAAGCAGAAAAAAGGAAATAATAATGATTAAAGCATAAATTAATAAAATAGAGACTAGGAAAGCAACAGAGAAAAATCAATGAAAGCTAAAGTTATTTGTAAAGATAGCAAAACTGAAAAACTTTGGTTTGATTCGCTGAGAGAGAGAGAAAGGGAGAGAAAGGGAGAGAAAATGCAAATTAATAAAATCAGGAATGAAAGAGGGAACATGACTACTTTTCTTACAGAAATAAAATGGATAATAAGGAAATGTTATGGCCAACTTTACGCCAACTAAATAGATAACTCAGATGAAATCAAAAAGTTCCTAGAAAGACACAATCTATTGAAACTGACTGAAGAAGAAATACATGATATAAATAGACCTATATAAAGCAAAGAGATTGAATTAGTAATAATTAAAACAAACTAATAAGCGAACAAACCAAAAAAAGCTTCCAGGGAAGAAAAGTCAAGCCCGGATGACTTTACTGGTGAATTCTACCAACCATTTAACAAATAATTAATATCAATCCTTTACAAACTCTTCTAAAATATATAAGAGAAGGGAATACATCCCAACTCATTTTATGAGACCAGTATTACTATGCCAAAGCAGTACAAAAAAAGTACAGTACAATTTCTTTTTAAAAAACTGTAATGAATATAGATGCAAAATACCTCAACGAAATACTAGAAAACTCAACCCAGCAATGTATGACAAGTATCACATGCTCTCACCAAGGGAGACTTATATCAGGAATGCAGTGTTGGTTTAACATTAGAAAATCAATGTCATACACCATATGTATTTGTTTCCCATTGCTGCTGTAACAAATTACCACAAACTCAGTGGCTTAAAAGAACACAAGTTTATTATCTTGCAGTTCTGGAGAAGTCCAAAATCAGTCTCGGAGGGCTAAAATCAACACGTCACAAAGTTGATTACTCGTGGAGGTTCTAGGGAAGAATTCATTTCCCTGCCTTTCCCAGCCTCTAGAGGCTGCGTTCATTTCTTGGATCAGAGCCCCTCATCACATTTGCTTTTCTCTCTCTGTTTCCATTGCCAATCACATTCTACTACCTTTGACCTTCTTGCCTTCCTATTTTAGAGACCTTTACATTGGGCCCACATAGATAATCCTGGATAACCTCCCATCTCAACATCTGTAATCACATCTGAAAAATCCCTTTTACCATGTAAGGTAACATATATGCAGGATCCAGGAATTAGGATGTGAACATCTTTGGATGACCATTATTCTATTACAATTTACCCTCTTGTCCCCAAAGATTCATATTAATCCTGCATCAAAATAGATTCACCCCATTCCAACATCCCCACAAGTCTTAAACCATTATACATCCACTCAAAATTCAAAATTTTTATCTAAATATCATCAGCACAAAAGTCCCAAATATTATCATATAAATAATCTAAATAAAGCATGGGTGGGACTCTGGGTATTATGCATACTAGAACAAAATTTATCTCCATCTATAGATCTGTAAAACTAGAATATATGTTACGTGCTCCAAAAATTCAATGGCAGGACAGACATAACAGTTACTGTTATTCCCATTCAAAAAGTGAGAAAATGGAAGGAAGAAACTTGTCAGTGGTCCTAAAGCAATTTTGAAACTCAGTAGGACAAATTCCATTTGATTTCAAGGCCTGGAAATAACCCTGTGTGGCTCGATGTTCTATCCTGTGAGTAATCCTTCCTTTTTCAGGAAGGATAGCACTTGTAGGCAGCTGATTAGTTTTTTATCAGTCTGTTTCCTACCTGTAGAATTTGGTGAGTCTGAAAGGCTTTTATTTAATTCTCCTTGTACCTTTCAGTCCAAGTTCAAAGTGTTTCTGCTGATACTGCATTCTCAAAAAACTGTGGATCTTGCATGCATGGCACAGGGATTAGATATGTTAGAGAAGAGGCTCTTCCACAGATCTTTCTGGGATAATCCCATCTCTCTTGTCTTCTGCTGAGATGGCTGAAGGGATCCATAGTCTAATGCATATTCTCTTCAGAGACCTCTGTGTAAATGAATACGTTGACATTTTGGTCCTTCTGAGGCACTAGTAAAAGGTTTTTCAGGTACATCATTTCTCTCCAGGGCACACTTTCCTGACAATGAAAGTCCTAATTTTAGCTTCTTTTGAAATCCAGATAGGCTGAGAATTTCCTAAAACAAATTCTGGTTCCTTTTTGTCTAACAGTTCTTCCCTACATTTCTCTCTTCCCTCTTGCATTTTGCTATAAAAATCAAGCAGGAAATAGATGAAGCATTCAGCAGTTTTCTTGGCAATCTTAACTAAATATCCCAGTTCATCATTTGTAAGTTCTTCTTTCTATATATGAGACACAATTTAGCTAAGTTTTCTGCTACTATATAACAAAGTTGTCCTTTGCTCCAGTTTCCAGTAATATGTTCCTCATTTTCTTCTGAGTCCTTACCAGAAGCACCTTTAACATCCATATTTTGCTAACAGTCTCTTTATGACAATTCCAATATTCTCTAAAATGATATCTACCATCTGTTCGTCAGTTTGTTGTACCATGCTGGCTTGCATGTTGATGTAATAGTAAAAGCTAGGCCACTGATATTTTAAATAATAACAAAGTCATCCATGGTGGACAGATTCCGTGGACTTTCCAGACAAAGACAGACTAGGAATAAAGGCCTGGAAATTTACTTCGGAAAATTAGCCAATAAAAACCTTACGGATGACAAGAGAACATTGTTCAACTCTCTTGCTTTGGACAAGTCATCAGGATAGATCAATAGATGGAGGAAGAATAAGGTTTGGTAAAGTAGAGAGTCGGCAAGGGTGAGAAAGACCCTCGGTGAGACGGATTGGAACAATAGCTGCAAGATGGACTCAAACATGCTGGTGATCGTGAAGATGATGCAGGACTGGGCAACATTTCATTCTGTTGTACATAAGGTTGCCATGAATTGGAGTGGACATAACGGCAGCTATCTCTCTATTTGTCTATATCTATCAATCAATCAATCAGTCAATCTATCCAGCCATCTATCGTTTATCTATCATCTGTCTATCTACCTATCTATCTATCTATATATCTAAGATGATATATATTTTCTCCACCATGGTCCTCATTTATTTCTGAGCTGTCATAGAAAGAGTCTTTAACACCCATATTTCTACTAATAATCTGTTCATGGCAATATAAGTTTTCTTCCATCATACTTCTCAAATTTCTTCCAGCCTTTGCTCATTACAAAATTCCAAGGCACTCCACATTTTTAAACATTTTTTACAACACTAGGATACTATCACACTATTAATAGAATAGAAAATAAAAACCTCATGATAATCTCAATAGACAGAGAAAAACACTTGGAAAAATCCAGCATTGTCTCATGATAGACACACTCAACACACCAGGAATCGAAGAGACTTCCTCAACTTGATAAAGTATATCTACAAAAAACTTGCATTTGATGTCATATTTAATGGTGACAGATTGAGTCCTTTTCCTGTTAGATAAGTAGCAAAACAAGGTGTCTGCTCTCATAATTTTCTATTTAACATTGTACTGGAGTTTCTATCCAGGGGAATAAGGCAAGAAAAGAAATAAAAGATATGCAGATTAGAAAGGAAAAAGTACAATTATCTCTATTCTCAGATGACCTGATCTTATACATACAGAAATTCCCAAAGAATGAAAACACACACACACACACACACACACATACACCTACTAGAGTTAATAAACAAATTCAGCAATGAGACAGGATACAAGATCAATAAATATACAAAAACCTACTGTACTTCTACAAACTACCAAAGAATAATCTAAAAGTGAAATTAAGGGAAAAAAATCCCACTTGTAATACCAGCAAAAAGAATAAAATCTAGGATTAAATTTAACAACTAAAGTGCTAGGCTTGTGCACTGAAAATTACAATATATTGTTGACAAATTAAAGATATCTAAATACATGTAAATAGATTTTATGTTTATGGATCAGAAGACTTGATATTGTTAAAATGACAATCGTTCCGAAACTGATCTACAGATTTAACATGATTCCTATCAAAATCAAAGCTTTTTTTTTTTTTTTTTTTAAATTGACCAATTATCCTAAAATTCATATGGAACTGCAAGCGACAATCTTGGGGAGAAAAAAAAAAAAAAAACAGCTAAAACATTCTTGAAAAAAAGCACTCATACTTCCAATTTCAAAATCGACTCCAAGCTGCAGTAATCAAGATACTGTGGTACTGGAGTAAGGGTAGACATGCAGATGAATGGAATTGAATTGATAGTCCAAATTAATGTTTATAGTTTTTATCATGGCAAAATATAAATCACATAACACTTTTCATTTTAACCACTTTAAGTGTACAATTCAGCAGTATTAATTACATTCACAATTTTGTACAATCATTGCCCTGTTTCCAAAACTTTTTCATCACCCAAAACAGAAGCTCTGTACTCGTTTAGCAATAACTCCCCATTATCTCCTTCTCCTAGTCCCTGGTAATCTCTAATGTACTTTCTGTCTCTCTGAATTTTCCATTCCAGATATTTTATATAAATGGACACATGCAATATTTGTCCATTTGTGTCTGGTTTATTTCACTTTGCATAATGTTTTCAAGGTTCATCATGCAGTAGTACATATCAGAATTTCATTTCTTTATATGCTTCATAATATTCTATTGTATGTATATACTACACTTTGTTTATCCATTTATCTGTTGTTGGATAATTGGGTTATTTCTACCTTTTGGCTATTGTGAATAATGTTGAAATGAACGTTAATTTACATGCATCTGTTTCAGTCTCTGTTTTCAATATATATCTTGGAGTGAAATTGCTGGGTCATATGGTAACTTTACGTTTAATTTTTTGAGGAAATATCAGCCTGTTTTCCACAGTAACTGTACCTTTTTACATTAGTACCAGCAATGAATTTGGGTTTCAATTTCTTTACATCCTCACCAACAGTTGTTATTTTCTGTATTTTGTTTCATTATATTCACCCTAATAGGTGTTAAGTGGTATCTCACTGTTTTTTTTTTTTTTTTTTTGATTTGTAGTTCCCTTATGACTAATGATGTTAAGCATCTTTTCATATGCTTTTTAGTAATTTATATATCTTCTCAGGAGAAATGTCTGTTCAAGTACTCTGTCTATTTTTAATTGGGTTATTTGGGTTGGTGGTGGTGTTACTGTTGATTTGCAAGAGTTATTACATATTTGGGCAATAGACCTTTAGCAAACATATGATTTGTAAATATTTTATTTCATTCTGTAGGTTGTATTTTCACTTTCTTGATAATGTGCTTAGATGCACAAAAACCTTTAATTTTAATGACGTTCAGTTTATCTTTTTTTCCTTTTCTTGCCCGTGTTTTTGGTGTCATATCTAAGAATACACTGCCAAACACAAAAGTCCTGAAAGTTTACTCCTATGTTTTCCTTTGAAAAGTTGTGATTTTAGATCTTATATTTAGGTCATTGATTCATTTTGAGTTAATTTTTATATGTGGTGTGAAGTAGGGATCCAACTCTGTTCTTTTGCATGTAGAGATACATTTGTCCCAGCACCATTTTTTGAAAGAGATGATGGAGAAATTCAATATTATCAGTCAGAACAAGGTCAGGGACCAATTGTGAAACAAACCATCAATTGCTCATATGCAAGTTCAAGTTGAAGCTGAAGAAAATTAAAACAAGTCCACGAGAACCAAAGTAGGACCTTCAGTATACCACACCTGAATTTAGAGACCATCTCAAGAATAGATTTGACACATTGAATCCTAATGCCCAGAGACTAGATGAGTTGTGGAATGACATCAAGGACATCATAAATGAAGAACGCAAAGGTCATTAAAAAGACAGGAGAGAATGAAAAGATCAAAATGGATGTTGAAAGAGATTTTGAAGCTTGCTCTTGAACGTAGAGTAGCTAAAGACAATGGAAGAAATGATGAAGTAAAAGAGCTGAATAGAAGATTTCAAAGGGTAGTGAGATAAGACAAAATAAAGTATTATAATGAAATGTGCAAAGACCTGGAGTTAGAAAAATGAAAGGGAAGAACATGCTCCGCATTCCTCAAGGTGAAAGAACTGAAGAAAAATTCAAGCCTCAAGTTGTAATATTGAAGGATTCTATGGGCAAAATATCGAAAGACACAGGAAGTAACAAAAGAGGATGGAACGAATACACAGAGTCACTGTACCAAAAAGAATTGGTTGATATTCAACCATTTCAGGAGATAGCATATGATCAAGAACTGACAGTCATGAAAGAAGAAGTCCAAGCTGCACTGAAGACATTGGCGAAAGACAAGACTCCATGAATTGACGGAATACCAATTGAGAGGTTTCAACAAATGGATGCAATACTGGAATTGCTCACTCATCTATGCCAAGAAACTTGAAGTACAGCTATCTTGCCAATTAACTGGAAGAGATCCATATTTGTGCCCATTCCAAAGAAAGGTGATACAACAGAATGCAGAAATTATTGAACAATTTCGTTGCTATCATAAACAACTACATTGACAGGGAACTGCTAAAAATTCAAGCCAAATTCCGAAAAGAACGTGGAACAAGGTATATCACTGCTGATGTCAGATGGATCTAGGCTGAAAGCAGAGAATACCAGAAAGAGGTTTACTTGTGTTTGATTGACTATGCAAAGGCATTCGACTGTGTGGATTATGACAAATTATGGATAGCATTGTGAAGAATGGGAATTCCAGAACACTTACCTGTGCTCATGTGGAACCTGTATATAGACCAAGAGGCAGTCGTTTGAACAGAACAAGGGGCACTGAGTGGTTTAAAATCAGAAAAGGTGTGCCTCAGAGTCGTATTGTTTCACCATACTTATTCAATCTGTATGCTGAGCAAATTCTCTGAGAAACTGGACTATATGAAAAAGAATGTGGCATTAGGACAGGAGAAAGACTCATTAACAACCTGCGATATGCAGATAACATACCTAGCTTGCTGAAAGTGAAGAGGACTTGAAGCACTTACTGATGAAGATCAAAGACTACAGCTTTCAGTATGGATTGCACCTTAACATAAAGAAAACGAAAATCCTTACAAATGGACCAATAAGCAAAATCATGATAAATGGAGAAAAGATTGAAATTGTCAAGGATTTCATTTTACTTGGATCCACAACCAATACCCGTGGAAGCAGCAGTCAAGCAATCAAATGACGTATTACACTGGGCAAATCTGCTGCAAAAGACCACTTTAAAGTGTTAAAAAGCAAAGATGTTATTTTGAGGACTAAGGTGACCTGACCCAAGCATAGTATCTTCAATAACCTCATATGCGTGTGAAAGCTGGACAATGAATAAGAAAGACAGAAGAATAATTGATGCTTTTGAATTATTGTGTTTGTGTAGAATATTGAATATACTGTGGACTTCCAGAAGAACAAACAAATCTCTGATGGAAGAAGCAGAGCCAGAATGTTTCTTAGAAGTGAGACTTTGTTTCACATACTTTGGACTTGTTATCAGGAGTGACCAATCCCTGGAGAAGAACGTCATGCTTAGTGGAGGGTCAGCAAAAAAGACGAAAACCTTCAACAGTATGGATCGACACAGTGGCTGCAATTATGGGCTCAAGCATGACGATGATTGTGGGGATGGTGCAGGACTGGGCAATGTTTTGTTCTGTTGTATATATGGTCTTTATGAGCCGGAATAATAATAGCAATATTCTTTCCCATTAAATGGACTTGATATTCTTTTTTTTTTTTTTTTAATTGTACTT
>NW_004444144.1:3833836-3842802 GCF_000243295.1 Trichechus manatus latirostris
GCATGAATCTCTCCTTGCCCGTTCTCTGTCAGTTTTCTCACTCCATTTGGTGCTTGGCTGAGTTCTTTATCTCTTCATTTGATGTTTTAGGGTTTAGGATTGTTGTATTCTCTGTTTGGCTTAGTTTTTCGGATCTTTGCTGTGGAGGGATGGTATGGTGCTTCTGCCTAGAGCGCCATTTTGCCAGAACTCGGACTTGATATTCTTGTTGAAAATCATTTGGCCATAGATGTTTGGGTTTATTTTTGAATTCTCAATTCTATTACTTTACTCTCTATGTTTATCCATATTCCAGTACTACCCTGTATTGATTACTGTAGCTTTGTTGAAAGTTTAAAATTGTGAAGTATGAGTCCTGCAACTTTGTTCTTTATTCAAGATTGTTTTAGATATTCAGGGCTCCTTGCAATTTCACATGAATTAGAGGATCAGCTTTTATGTTTTTGCAAAAGGAGAGGGTGATGGTTAATTTTATCTGTCAATATGTCTAGCCTTTGGTCTCCAGTTGTTTGGCCAAACACTAGTCTACTTGCTGTCATGGAGTTGTAGCTTATAATTAGATCACTTGGCCTTCAGTAGAACAGATTACCTTTGATAATGCAATATAATGCAATATGATGTAATGAGATATCATGTAATGACTTTACATCCAATGCAATATATTTTAATCACCTTCAATAATGTAATCTTCAGTAATGCAATGTAATCACTTCCAATAATGCTATCTAACATAACAGAATCAATCAGTTGAGGCCATACCAATGTAGGGTGGATCCTAATCCTAATCACTTCTGAGTCATAAAAAGACAGAATAGACAAAGTGACAAACACACACAGGGCAACAGATGCCATGTGAGGATCCTCTACATGCCAAGGAATGCCAAGGAACTAAAAACACCTGAGGCTACCAACCAAGAAGGAATCAACAAGGCCAAGACCCTGATTTGGATTTCTAGCTTCCAGATTTGTGAGAAAATAAAGCTACGCACTTTAGGTGTGTTACAACAGCACTAGGAAACTAAGATAAGGACATTAGAATACTAATAGGAATTGCACTAGATATATAGATCACTTGGGTAGTATAGCCATCTTAACAATATTAAGTCTTCCAATTAATGAACACAGAATGTTTTTCTATTTATGTGAGTCTTTAATTTATTTTAATACTGTTCTGTAGTTTCCAGTGTACAAGTCTTTCTCTTTCCTGGTTGAATTTATTCCTAGGTAATTTATTCTTTTAAATGTTATTGCAAATGGAATTGCTTTCTTAATTTCCTTACTGGTTTGTTCATTGAAAGTTTAGAAAAATGGATGTTTTTATGTTAATATTGTATCCTCCAACTTTGCTGAATTTGTTTATTAACTCTAGCAGCTTCTACATATCTATTTATCTATCTGTCTGTCTGTCTCTTTCTCTCTCTATCTGTCATCTACATCCAGATCATGTTATCTACAAGTAGAGATAGTTTTACTTCTTCTTTTCCAATTTGGATGATTTTTATTTATTTTCCTTGACTACTCTGGCTAGAACTTTCAGGACAATGTTGAACAACAGTGGTGAAAGCAGGCATCCTGATCTCAGGAGGAAAGCTTTCAGTCTTTCTGCATTGAGTTTGATATTAACTGTGGATTTTTCATAAATGTTCTTTATCATCTGAGGTATTGCACTTCTATTTCTAGCTTTCAGAATGTTTTTTTTAATCATAAAAGGGGTTGAATTTTGTCAAATAAATTTTCTGCATCAATTGAGATGTTCGTTTTTTTTACTTCATTTTGTTAATGTAGTTTATTACATTGGTTGATTTTTTTAATGTTGTACCATTCTTTAATTCCTGGGATAAATTCCACTTGGTCATGGTGTATAATACTTCTAATATGCTGTTGGATTTGATTTGCTAGTATGTTGTGGATTTGCATTTATACTCATAAAAATTATTGGTTTATAACTTTCTTTTCTGGTGATGGCTTTATCTGGCTTTGGTATCAAGGTAATTTTTAATGAGTTAGGAAGTGTTCCCCCCCTTATGATTTTTGGGATAGTTTGAGAAAGATTGATGTTAATTCTTTAACTGCTTGATATAATTCAGCAGTGATACCATCTAGGCCAGGACTTTTCTTTGCTGGCAGTTTTTTGTTACTGTTTCAATTTCTTTACTTATATACTTATTGAGATTTTCTATTTATTTTTGAGCCAGTTCACTTAATTTACGTATTTCTAGGAATTTGTCTTATCTAGATTATCTAATTTGTTCCCACGAAATTTTTCATGTCTTATAATATAATAATAATAATATAATATAATATAATGTAATATAATGTCTTATAATCCTTTTTATTTCTGCAAGGTTGGTAATAATGTATTCATTTTATTTCTCCTTTTAGTTATTTGGTATTTTCTTTTTTCTTTATCAGTTTAGCTTAAAGATTGCCAACTTTTTTGATTTTTTTCAAAGAATTAACTTTTAGTTTCTTTGATTCTCTCTATTCTTTTTCTATTTTCTATTCTATTTATTTGCTCTCTAATCTTTCTTATTTTCCTGTGTCTTTTAGCTTTAGATTTAGTTTGCTCTTCTTTTTTTTTTGTTCCTTAGGGTTTAAACCTAGGTCATTGATTTATGATCTTTCTTCTCTTTTAATGTAGACATTTATAGTTATATATTTTTCTCTGAGCACTGCCTTCACTGCATCCCATAAGTTTTGGTATGTCGTGTTTTCATTCATCTCTATGTATTTACTAATTTTTCTTGTTGTTTCTTCCTTGGCCCATAGGTTATTTAATTTGTTACCATTGGCATAAATGGTTTACCACCACTTTTTGTGCCTCTGGACATCGTAGGTGGTATGTTATTCAGGTTCTAATGCATTTAGCATTATGGTGGGTCCCTTTTGAAATATGTAAAGCCAAGTAGACTGGAGTTGGAGCCTCATTGCTATGTAGGTTGAGTATTCTATTAGGTAATATTACCTAGATGTGTTAGTTTTGTAAACTTTTGCTTTTTTTCCCCTTTATTTCTGTGAGATAAGGCTCGCAAGCATAATTATGACTTTCCTACGCCATAGTTAGGGAGCTCCGCTGGGTTTTTTTGGAAAGGCACTCTCAATAAATCATACCTCTAGTTCCCGTTGGTGTACTGTCATGCCACAGACTGGTGGCGCCACAGTGCCACTAGTCTCATTGGTGGATTGTATTGCCAGACCATGTTAAGAGTGCCTTGTTTAATTTCCACATATTTGGGCATTTTTCAGGTTTTCTTCATCATTGATTTATACTTTTATGATATTGCAGTAGAATAAGATACTTTGATGATATAAGTATTTTTAAATGAGACTTGTTTTTTCCTACCATATGTCTATCCTGCATAATGTTCCATGTGCACTTGAGAAGACAGTATATTCTACTGTGGATATGTGAGTATTCAGTATATGTCTGTTAGTTCTAGTTAGTTTATAGAGTCTTCTTTTTTGTTATTGATCTTCTGTGTAGGTAGTCTATCCATTATAGAAAATAATGCATTGAAGTCTCCAACTATTATTATAGGACTATTTCTCCCTTCAATTCCATCAGTGTTACTTTAGTATATTTTGGGGCTCTATTGTTTGGTGTATATTTGTTTATAGATGCTATATCTTCTTGATGAATTGACACTTTTTTCAATGTATAATTTCCATGTTTATCTTTTATAACATTTTTTGACTTAAAGTCTATTTTGTCTGGTATTATTGTAGCCATCCCAGCTCGTTTTGTAACTATTTGCATGCAGTATCTTTTTCCATCCTTTCACTTTTAACCTATTTGTTTCTTTAGATCTAAAGAGGGTATCCTGTAGACTGCATATAGTTGGATCTTTCTTATAATTTTGTCTTGACACCATGAACAACTGCCCCTTTGCCACGAGACTAGTATAACTGATGGTGTCTGGCTACCATTACTGAACATTTTGATCAAAGATTCTATAGAAGAATCCTAATCAAAAGGGGGAAAATGTAGACTTGAATTTCAAATTCTCATGGAATCCAGATTTTCTGGAGCAATGGACACTGGATGAACACCTGAAACTATTGGCCTGAGATGATCATTAAATATTAAACCTTAAAACAAAAATAGCCCCTAAAGTCTTCTCAAAACCAAATAATGGTTTAGCTTAATTAGTAAATAATGTCTGAGCATTGCGCTATTTTAAGATCTATCTATATGGAATCAAATTGACCACAGTAACTCATAGATTACATAGGAAACTTAGGGGATCAGTGAGTTTATGTTAATGGGGGAGGAACAACTCAGAAACGGAGACTAAGAATCATTGCACAACTTGAAGAAAGTAATCAATGTCACTGAATTGTACATGTATAAATTGTTGAACTGGTGTATGTTCTGTTGTGTATAATCTCAACAACAAAAATAAAATAAATTATTAAAAAACAATTAATATTGTCAATATCTGCCTTTGACTGGATAGCGTAATCCATTTACATAAAGTACAATTGTTGATAGTAAAGAAATTAATTTTGATATTTTGCCATTTGTTTTCTCTTTGTTTGGTACTTTTTGTCCTTCACTTCCTCTACTACTGACTTCTTTTTGTTTACTTGAAATTTTGTAGTGAACCTTTTGATTCCCTTCTGAATTCCATTTGTGTATTTTTTTAAAGATATTTTCTCAGTGTTTACCATGGGGATGGAATTTAATATCCTAATTTTTTTTACACTCTAGTTTGAATTGACGTCAACTTAACTACAATGGCATACAAAAACTTTGTCCCTATATAGCTCCATCCTTTCTCCTTTATGTTGTTTTTATGAATTAAATCTTTATACATTCTGTGTCCAATAATACAGACTCATCATTATTTTTGTTGCTTTTGTCTTTTAAATCGTGTACAACAGAATGAAAAGATCATTCTTTTCCAGTGTTTCTTGATTACTTATTTTGTTTCATAATAGGGAAATGCTATAGATTGAATTGTGTCCCCCAAACATGTGTTGTAAATCCTAACTTCTAAGCCTGTGATTATAATCCCATTTTGAAATGAGTTGTCTGTTTTATTAATGAGGCAGGATTGGTATAGGGTGTGTCTTGAGTCAATCTCTTAAAAGATATAAAAGGAGAAGCAGAGATGAGGGAAAAGAGATGCTAAGTCACATGAAGATCACCCAGGAGCAGAAGCTCAAAAAGAGACGAGGACCTTCCTCCAGAGCTGACAAAGAGAGAGAGTCTTCCCTTAGAACCAGCACCCTGAATGTGGACTTTTAGCCTCCTAAACTTTGAGAAAATAAATTTCTGTTTGTTAAGGCCACCCACTTGTGGTATTTCTGTTATTGCAGCACTAGATAACTAAGACATAATCTGACACCAGAAGATTGGGGTTCTTTCTAACAAATACCTAAAATGTGGAAGCAGTTTTGGAATTGGGTAATGGGTAGAGGCTGGAAGATTTTTAAGGTGCCTAATAGTAAAAGCCTAGATTGCCTTGAAGAGACTGTTGGTAGAATTATGGACATCAAAAGCATTTCTAGTGAGGGTTCAGAAAGAAGTAAGGAGAGCTATAGGGAAAGTCTCTATTGTCTTAGAGAATACATATGTACCAGCAACAGAATGTTGCTAGAAATGTGGATGCTAAAAGTGTTTCTGTTGAGGCTTTAAAAGAAAATGATTAACACGTTATTGGATGATGAAGGAAGGGCGAGGCTTTTTATGCAGAGGCAGAGAACTTATTTGAATTATGTTCAAATGTTTGGTGGAAAACAAAACTTGTAAGTGATGAGCTTGTATATTTGGCTGAGGAGATTTCTAAGCAAGATCTTAACGCTGCCGTGTGGTTTCTCCTTGACACTTATAGTAAAATGCAAGAAGAAATCAACAGACTTAAAAATGAACGTGCAAGAAGAAAATAAATCTTAAGATATGGAAAATTCTGTTGTAAAAACTCAGGACACGTGTCTAAGAGTTTTAGCCAAGAACATGGCTACACAGTATTTTGTTAAAGATATTAAGCCTGTGACTGATGGATCTAACCAACTACCACAGCAGAAAACCCCTCAGCTTAGATTGATAGGGACAGAGAAAGAAGAAAGGAAAGAAAGCTGTCTGCCTCTTGGAGTCCTACTTGAAGGAAACAGGCTAAAGGAGGTAGATTCGTTGTCCTTCAGGAAAAGAAAACGACCATCCCTGGAGCAGCTTGAAGATCAGCAGAACTGTTGGAAGGAGCATGAGAAGCAAAGATGCTTCAGATTCAAAGGGTGGGCCCATGGCCTCCTAGGTTTCAAAGAGACAGATCTTTACCAACTTGGTTCCTGACTGTGGTGCTGTTGTTCACAAGTGGCAGGGGATGTGTCTACTGCTCAAAGCTGAGGGGGCAGGTTTTCCATGTCCAAGGGGTAGAAGAACAGGGTCTTCCTGGCCAAGGGACTGGGGTTGCCACTCAGATGGACTAGGTGAAAGGGGCCATCCAAAGCTGAGGGAGCAGAGTTGCTGTCCCAGTGGGCCTGGAAGGCAGAACTAAAGCCAGGGGTCAGGGGCCTGCACACAGAATCCAGAGGGCATGGCTAATATCCAGAGTCTCAAGGGCAGGGTCATTTCATAGATTGTCCCAAAGCACAGAGGATTATTTTCAAGCCTTGAGGGCTAATGTAAATTGTCCTGCTTGGTCTTGGACTTGCTTGGTGCCTATTTTCCTCCAATTTCTCCCTTTTGTAATTGAAATGGCTACTTTGTGCCTTTTCCAATAATGTGATTTAGAAGCAGATAATCTGTAGTCTATATTTCACAGGTTCACAGACGAAGAGGAATTTTTTCCCCAGAATTGAATACACCTAAAATCTCACCCATATTTGATCTGGATGATTCAGAAGATGAGATTTTGGACTTGGAGTTGATTTAAGACTATTGGGATGATGTGTTAGGGTGAATGTGTTTTGTATATGTCAAGGACATGATAACTTTTGGAGGCCATAGGGTGGAGTGTTCTGGACTGAACTGTGTCCCCCAAAAATGTGTGTTGTAAATCTAACCTCTATGCCTGTTGTTGTAATGTCATTAGAGAGT
Source organism: Trichechus manatus latirostris (assembly GCF_000243295.1). NCBI lineage: Eukaryota > Metazoa > Chordata > Mammalia > Sirenia > Trichechidae > Trichechus > Trichechus manatus. Next base: position 3,840,879 of record NW_004444144.1, read on the forward strand.
GAGTTGTCTGTTAGGTTAATGAGGCAGGATTAGTGTAGAGTGTGTCTTGAGTCGATCTCTTACAAGATATAAAAGGAGCAAGCAGAGATGGGGAGAAGATAGACACCATGTCACATGAAGATCACCAAGAAGTTGCAGAATAAGGACCTTCTCTCAGAACCGACAGAGAGAGAAAGACTTGCCTTGGAGCCAGCACCCTGAATTCAGCCTTCTAGCTTCCTTAGTGGTGAGAAAAAAAAATTCTGTTCACTAAAGCCACCCATTAGTGGTATTTCTGTTATAGTAGCACTAGATAACTAAGACAGGAAATCATGCGTTTCTTTACTTTTAGCCAATACTACTCTGGTTTAATTATTGAAGATATATTTATAATAAGTCTTGACATCTGTTAGTGTCAATCCCCTTGTTTTCTTCTTCTTCTTAAGGTTGCCCTGGCTATTCTTAGTCTTTCCATGTAAATTTTACAATCAATTTTCCAATTTCCATACGCATGTATACTTAGAGAGATTTTGACTGGGTTCACATTAAAACTATAGATCAGTTTGGGTAGATTTGATAGTTTTACAATATTTCTTGTTCCAGTCCATGAACCTTCTTATAATGAGCCATTTTGCAAGGTCTTTTTAAAATATCACTCAAAAAACATTTTGCGGTTTTGATATGGAGGTCTTACCCATTTTAAATTTATTCCTCAGTGTGCAATTTGATTTTTGTTGCTTTAAAATTTTTAAATTTCATTTTCTTTTTTTGCTTGCATAGAGCAATTGAGATGTGTGTACATCTGTCTTTAAACATTGATTTCATATATTTTTTTAAATTGTGGTAAATATATATGCAGCAAAACATTTGCCATTTCAACATTCTTCACATATACAATTCTGTAACATTAATTATATTTATCATGTGTTCAACTGTCAGCATTACCCATTTTGTATTTCATCATGATCTAGCTCCTACCTACTACTAAAGCTCAAACTTTCAGAGATTAATAGCAATACCATTGGTATATATAACATGCATGTTTGTGTGCATGCATGTATGAGTGTGCATGCGTATGCATGTGTGTGTGTTTGGCTGAAAATGGAACTGTGCTTTGAGTGCATTATTGTCAGTCTCAGATAAAGGAATTTACCGTTTGTTGGGTGATTCCGATGATAAAGAGTCAATGTTTTCAGGTATCCTAGCTGTCAACAAAGCCATTCCCTTTACTCTAATCCACATAACCAATGAAGCATTTAGTGAAGTGCTTTTGGAAAACTCGGAATTTTGTCTAATAAACATTCTTAATGACATTAGGCAGATGAGAAAATAGAGCTCTAGATACTTTCACAATTTTATCATCCAGTTTTAAATGCTGCTTGATATCAATTAATTTACAGGGATGAGATTTGGTTCACATTTTTCATATCTGTCTAAATTGAACATTAGTTAAACTTCATCTTTATCAGTTTGAACGTTTTTCCAACTCTGTGTTAATTTTTTAGCTAAATTTGTACAAAATCCTAGTCTTTAGTTTCTTTCTAGATGACAATGATTGCTTTAAAAATGTTCCTGTACAAGACAAGGATACCCTTTTTCACCACTCCTATTTAACACTGTGCAGGAAGTTCTAGCTAGAGCAATAAAGCAAGAAAAAGAAATAAAGGGCATCCAAACTGGTAATGAAGAAGTTAAACTGTCCCTGTTTGTGGATGCTATGATACTATACATAGAAAACCTAAAAAACTCCATGAGAAATCTACTGAAACTAATAGAAAGATTCAGCAGAGTAGCAGGATACAAGATAAACATAAAAAAATCAGTTGGATTCCTATACACCAATAAAGAGAACAATGAAAAGGAAATCAGGAAAACAATACCATTTTCAATAGCCCCTAAAAAAATAAAATACTTAGGAATAACTCTAACCAGGGATGTAAAAGAC
>NW_004444144.1:3844955-3847657 GCF_000243295.1 Trichechus manatus latirostris
ACTGAACTGTGCTTGTAGAAATTTTTGAAATGGTGTATCTTTGGCTATGTATATTTTCACCAAAAAAAAAAAAAGGTTGAGAAGGGAGAGGGTTGACATGTCATGGGGTTGTTAACCAATATTATAAAACAATATATGTACTACTGTTTAATGAGAAACTATTTGTTCTGTAAACCTTCACCTGAAGTACAATAAAAAAAAAAAAATATTCCTGTAGCCAGACCTTGCCCAGAGCATCTCCCTGTTGTTCTTCCCCAGGGACCTAGTGGACCTCGTTTAACTGTATTTGTATTGGCTTTATTCTTTTGCTGAAAACTTAGCAACCAAATGTCAAGTTTATTAAATTTAATTTTTTTAATAAAAATACATATGGAAATACCAAATCACATCCTAAGGCCTAATTATAAGGTAAACTTTAATATAATAATTATGAGATCTTATGTCTTAAATAGTGCCTTTTATTAAAAAACGTAATAATTTTAGACATGTCTGATACCACCAGAAAGAAAAGAGTTCAGTGATCTTGTTTCAGGTTGATGGAATGATTCTGTGACAAGTGCAGAGGGACACTAAAAGGTATACTCTTTTTGTCTACAATCATCCTGTATATATTTCAGATAAGTAAAACGTTATTTACTGAGAACAGTCTGTGTCCAAGACAGAGAGTTCCAAGTGGTGGAAGTACACAAAGGTGAACCATAGATTGCCCCCAGTGTCTGTTCTTGGCTGTATTTTATGATTCCAAATCTTATGTGTATTATTTCTAGATAATGTTTTTCACCTGGCCTAAATTTATTCTTGTGGTCCAACCCCCTGTTATTATTGACAGTTGGTTTTTGACTATTTAATGTGTAACTCAAACTTAATATATGCAAAGCTGAAATAATTGTTTCTCCTACCTGGCCCTACCCCTCTTTATGCCATATTTTCCACTGGAAAAGCAAAACAAAATAAAACAAAACTCAAATAAAACAAAACCCAAAGTAGAACATACTCTGTTCCCATTCATGACTTCAATATTTATTTTACTATAAACTTTATTTTCCAAATGACTGAGAATCCAAATCTCTAATTATCTTTGACAATTCAATTACATAGTTGCTAATTCCTGTTATTCTTTCTAGAATACTTCCACTTCATAGTTCTTTGATCTCCCCAACTCTTCCCCCAACTATTTAATCTGCACTACCAATGCACACAGTGTATTTTTTAATATAGTGTTCCTAGTTCATTGGAACTTGTTGACATCCACCACATTTCTACTATGTTTCTCAGCATTCTAAACTACTATGTAACAACATTACCCGTACCCATACCCGTTGCCATGGAGTTGATTCCGACTGATAACAACCCTATAGGATAGAGTATAACTGCTCCATAGGGTTTCCAAGGAGCAGCTGGTGGATTCTAACTGCTGACCTTTTGGTTAGCAGCTGAGCTCTTAACCACTACGCCACCAGGACTCTGTAATAACATTACTTTTTCAAAATCCCAAGTCTGATCATGTTAGTTCCCTGCTCCACAATTTGTTTATTTATTGATCGATTAAATTTAAGAAGCCTCTGAGCTCGACAGTCAGACCTTATGTTGCCCTGATTCACTTCTCCAGCCGTAGTGAAAATTATTGTACTGTAACAATATTCTAAGCATTTCCCTATCAAAGCACTCAGTCTGGCCTCTGGTCATTTGTTTTCATAGAGATTCTTCTCATTAGATGTCTCATCTATTCTGAAAAATTCTCAGTCAGTACCTTTCTGGAAATGACCTCTCTCTTATTCTACCTATGTTTTCAGTTGTATATTGGAGTTTTTAATTGATCTTAACACTGAACTTCTCTTTCATATTTTCCATCTATGTGTGCTGCAATCTCTGATTCCTCAGATCTACTTCCAATTCATTCATTTGCTTTCAACTTTGTCTACAGTACTGTTGGAGCCATCTATTGAGGTTGCTTTTTTTCTTTTCAAAGCCTATTTTTATTTTATTTATTTTTTATTGTTGTGCTTTAAGTCAAAGTTCACAATTCAAGTTAGTCTCTCATACAAAAATTTATACATACATTGCTATGTGACCATAGCTGCTCTCCCTATATTGTGACAGCACATTCCTCCTTTCTACCCTGGATTTCCCATGTCCATTCAACCAGCTCCTGACCCTCTCTGCTTTCTCATCTCACTTCCAGACGGGAGCCGCCAGTTTAGTCTCATGTATCTACTTGAGCTAAGAAGCACACATTTCGCAAGTATCATTTTATATCCCATAGTCCAGTCTAATCTTTGTCTGAAGAGTTGGCCTTAGGAATGGTTTTAGTTTTGGGCTAACAGAGAGTCCGGGGGCCATGTCTTCCAGGGTCCCTCCAGCCTCAGTCAAACCATTAAGTCTGGTCTTTTTAGTAGAATTTGAGTTCTGCACCCCACCTTTCTCCTGCTCCATCAGAGACTCTCTGTTGTGTTCTCTGTCAGGGCAGTCATTAGTGGTAGCCGGACACCATCTAGTTCTTCTGGTCTCAGTCGGATGAAGTCTCTGGTTTATATGACCCTTTCTGACTCTTGGGCTAATACTTTTCTTGTGTCTTTGGTATTCTTCATTCTCCTTTGCTCCAGGTGGATGGGACCAATTGATGCATCTTAGATGGCCACTTGCAAGCTTTTAAGACCCCAGACGCCACTCACCAAAGTAGGATGCAGAACATTTTCTTAATA
>NW_004444144.1:3848412-3887183 GCF_000243295.1 Trichechus manatus latirostris
TGCATTTCTCTAATGGCTAATGATCATGAGCATTTCTTCATTTGTCTGTTAATCACCTGAATGTGCTCTTTGGTGAGTGCCTGTTCGTATCCTTTGCCCATTTTTAATTGGGTTGTTTGTCTTTTTGTTGTTGAGGTTTTGCAGTGTCTTCTAGATTTTAGAGATTAGTTGCTGATCGGATTTGTTGTAGTCAACATTTTTTTCACAGTCTATAGGTTGCCTTTTTACTGTTTTGGTGAAGTCTTTTGATAAGCATAAGTGTTTGATTTTTAGGAGCTCCCAGTTATCTAGCTTCTCTTCTGGTGTTTGTGCATTGTTACTTATGGTTTGTATTCTGTTTATGCCATATATCAGGGCTCCTAGTGTTATCCTTATTTTTTCTTCCATGATCTTTATTGTTTTTGATTTTATATTTAAGTCTTTGATCTATTTTGAGTTGGTTTTTGTGCATGGCGTGAGGTATGAGTCTTGTTTCAGTTTTTTGCAGATGGATATCTAGTTATGCCAGCACCATTTTTTAAAGAGACTGTCTTTTCCCCAATTAATGGACTTTGGGCCTTTGTCCAATATCAGCTTCTCATAGGTGGATGAATTTATGTCAGGATTGTCAATTACGTTCCATTGGCCTATGTATCTGTTGTATCAGTAACAGGCTGTTTTGACTACTGTAGGTTCTAAAATCAGGTAGTGTGAGGCTTCCCACTTTGTTCTTCTTCTTGAGTAATGCTTTACCTATACAGAACCTCTCTCATTTCCTTATGAAATTTGTGATTTCTTTCTCTATCTCATTAAAAAATGCCTTTGGAATTTGGATCAGTATTGCATTGTATCTGTAGATCGCTTTGGGTAGAATTGACATTTTCACAATGTTGAGTCTTCCTATCCGCGAGCAAGGTATGTTTTTCCACTTATGCAGGTCCCTTTTGGTTTCTTGCAGTAGTGTCTTGCAGTTTTCATTGTATAGGTGTTTTATGTCTCTGGTTAGATTTATTCCTAAGTATTTTATCTTCTTGGGGGCTATTATAAATGGTATTGATTTGGTAATTTCCTCTTCGAAATTCTCTTTGTTGGTATAGGGGAATACAACTGATTTTTGTTTGTTTATCTTGTATCCTGATAGTTTGCTGAAATCTTCTATTAGTTCCAGTAGTTTTCTTGTGGATTCTTTGGGGTTTTCTGTGTATAAGATCATATCATCTGCAAATAGAGATACTTTGACTTTTCGCTACCATTTGGATGCCTTTATTTCTCTTTCCAGCCTAACTGCTCTGGTTAGGACCTCCAGCACAATGTTGAATAAAAGTGGTAATAAAGGGCATTCTTGTCTGGTTCCTTTCTCAAAGGGAGCACTTTCAAAGTCTCTCCATTTAGGATGATGTTGGCTGTTGGCTTTGTATAAATGCCCTTAATTACACTGAGGAATTTCTCTTCTGTTCCTATTTTGCTGAGAGTTTTTATCATGAATAGGTGTTGGATTTTGTCAAATGCCTTTTCTGCATCAATTGATAAGATCGTGTGGTTCTTGTCTTTTGTTTTATTTATGTGATGGATTACATTGATTGTTCAAACCTATTTTTATAAATCAAATTTCTATTTGGTTCATTTTCAAATCTAATTTTCCGTTTTCAGGCTGTTCTTATTGTTTTCTTTCCTTTTTTATGTCATGAATGATTTCAACATATACATACGAAAGTCTCTAATTTATTTGCTCTCACTTAGAGTTTTTATTTTTGTCACCTAGGAATTAGTATTTATAGGTTTCTAACTTAGCTGTGTTTATTTAAAATTGTTATTTTATGTTTTATTCAGAATTTTAAATTTTTGGACTATGAGAAATATTCTTCCATCAGCCCACACCACCATGCTTACCGTCTCTCATTTCATCTTTGCCAGAACTCTATAAAAATGTTATATTTCTTCACTTTATAGATCATTGTGTTTCAACAGAGTGATATTTATAATTTTCTCAAGGTCACTCAGTTAAAAAGTAGTCTTGCTAGGAATTGACCTGACTGTAAATCTATATATGTGTTTCATAATGATTAAAGGAAAAGGCTTTGGCCTTGCACTGTGAATGTTGATAAGAGATGGTATTTTTGCATAAAATAAAGCAGAAATGTAAGTGAGAGATTGAAATTTGTTTGGATTTAATTGATATTGTTTGGGGATTTGAGTAGTGTTGGGTATAATGTAAATTCTGCTAGTCACTTCTCCAGTCAGGGGTTGGGGAGATTTGGAAATGGTCATGGGTGACAAAGCAATTTAGCGAGGACTGTGTGCTTCAGGGAAACCTTGGTGGCATAGTGGTTAAGAGCTACAGCTGCTAACCAAAAGTCAACGGTTCAAAGCCACCAGGTACTCCAGGATATCCCATGGGTCAGTTCTACCCTGTCCTATAGGGTTGCTATGAGTCGGAATCAACTCGACAGCAGTGGGTATTTTTGGTTTTTGTGTGCTTCAGAGAGGAATTTAAACAGGAAATGGAGTCAGTTTTTCTTTCATCTGGGCTAATCTCACTGATGAAGTACACTCATGTGGAAAGCAAGAAATAATAAAAAAAATCTAGAAGTCGTAACAGAGAGAATAGAAAGACAATACTCAGGAATTTTTAGGGTTTAAAGTTTCATGGAAGGTATAGGTATCACTCTGGTAAGTATGAAGTTACATTAATGACGTCGTTTCTCTAACATAGACGTTCACTATGTTATGATAACATAGCAGAGGAAGTTGAACTGTTAACAATGGCTCCTCTAGGGAAGCTTGACTGAGCTGATGTCTGAAAGAAGATTGGGAGTTAAATTAATAAAGTGGGTGGGATCAGGAAGAGCATTACAGTCAGAGCACAACACATGCAAAGGTCTTGTGCTAAGCAGTCCACCTTGCTTTTAAAGTGATAAGAAAATAAAAGGGTGAGAGTAATCGGAATATGTAGGAAGTACTCAGGCCACTTAGTCCATGGTAAAGGTTATAACCCTTAGCATCCATTGAAGTATTTTAAGCAAGGAATGAAAAGGGAATATTAATGATGTGAAAAGTTGCAACAGATGCAGAATGAAATGGAAGGTGTAATTGGGATATAGGGGATAGATAATGTTCCAGACATTTTCCTCTCCTACCTTTCCTATCAAAACATATTACTTTAAGACATATTAATGCTACATTATCATATTTAATCTCCACAATCCAGTAAATGGGGTGATATTTCCATTTTATAGATAGGAAACTCAGTCTCAGAAATAGGCATAAGCTTATGTAAGTTCTCAGAAGTTCTAAGTAAACCCCTGTCATCTGACTAACGCCCACACTTTTCCTACCAGACATCTCTGCTTATCACCTGATAGCCTATCATCCTTGATAACCCAGTTTGCAGTTAGCAATGCATGTAAGTGAGGACAAAGTACACACAGAGATTCCCAGGTTTCATAAAGTCTAATACACCCCTGATGAGATGTATCGGGTCTAGAATCATGTGTATTTGTTTGTTAGTGAAAAGGTTCATCGACACATCAAATGGTCCATGATTCCCAAAAGTTAATACCCCATTATCTAAAGCATTTACTAGGGAGGAATCAGAAAGAAAATCTGGAATTGGCAAGGGATGTTTGGTTTTTGGCTAACATCCTGTCTGTAGGTCTAGAATGTTGACTCTTGCCAATGGAGAGCCAAAAATTATCTTTCTTTAGCTGCTTCCAAACCTGTATAACCTAGTTTATATCAATGATCATTGAAAGAGAGCATTTGTACAGCAGTCTTCACTGTTGAAAGTCTCTTGAGATTATATACATTCTTGAGTCTCAGGTATTATTGGGATGCAACCTTCTTTTCCACAGTCATTTCTAAATTGAACATATTCCAATCCCAGGACTACCCTGAACTATGATGTCTGGCCAGGTAGAATATTTTCACCTAATTTAGCCAAGATTGTTCTGGAAATTACCACTACCAATCCTTTAAAGAAAATTCCAGCAAAATTTTTCCATTGAAATAGAATGTAAATATTACGAGTAGTAAATATTACAAGTAGTATTGGTATCTCTGATACCAATAACATTAATAGTAAATAATGGCTTAATATATTACCCTTTCCGGAAGATGTTTGCATTTTATGTTGGTCCTCAAAATTTAGTCCATTGTCTCCCAAAGTTGCTCCTAAGGACACAAATCAGTGTTTGTAAAATTAGGTTTTCTAGTGCAAGCCTGCCTGGAGATTTAAAAGGCATATGGGCATACTAAGTGCTCCCAGAAAGCCTGAACAAAAGACATTAGACCAGCATTTCTCAGATTCTTTTGAACACTAAGACTTTTTTCACTTATGCACTTTTAATACTGGTTCCATGCAATAACAGCATAATTAAGCTTTTACTAAATACTAGATGCTATGTGCTTTATGTATTCTATAATTTAATCCCGATAACCTTCTGAGATACGTACTGTTATTATCACCAGAGTTTATTGATGCAGAAACCAAGTCTCAGAGAGGTTTACTAGCTTGCCAAAGGTCAGAGAGAATAAGGGATGGGGAACCAGGGTTTGAGTCTGTATTTGTTTCTGTATTGTTCTGGCTATTGTAATGAATAACTCAAACTTAGTGGTATTAAACCACACAGATTTACTGTCTTACAGTTCTGCAGGTCAGAGATTTCCAACTTGGGTCTCAGTGAGATAAGGTCAAGGTGACAGTAGGGCTGGGCTCCTTCTAGGGTCCTAGAGGAGGATTCGTTTCCTGCTCATTAGGGTGTTGGCAGAATTCAGTTTCAAAAGTTTGTAAGACTGGAGTCTCCATTTGCTTGCTGGCTTTCAGATGAGGGCCTTCCTTACCTCTGGAGAGCTCTCTCCAGTCCTTGTACATAGCTCTCTATATCTCAGAACCAGAAACAAAGCTTTGATCCTTCTTATGCTGCCGTCTCTCACCCACCCTTCTGCCTTCCTCTTCTACTTTTAAAGACTCATGTGGTTAGATTGGAGCCATCCAGATAATACAGGCCATCTTCCACTTCAAGACCCTTAACTTTATAATCACATCTGCAATGTTTCTTTTGCCATGTAAGGTAACATTCACCACAATTTCAGGCCTTGGGGGGTGGGCATCTTTACTGGACCATTATTCTGTCTGGTGACTCTGAGGATGTGTGTTTACCCACCACCACCTCCTGCTATCTCATGAACATCCTGCACAAGACAGAACTTTGAGAAACATATCCTTAGTTCAAAAAAGCAACGGAAGTAGTGAAAATGCAGACATGGGGCAGGCCAGGGAAGAAGGTATTTGGGTCTCCACAGTCTCAGAACACAAGAGTGGCTTCAAAATGCTCATCTTTTTGGAGTAACATATGTCTTGCAAACATGATCCAAGAAACTCCTGACAACTTATTTCTCAGACCTTTAGAAAAGCAGTGAGAGACAGAGGAAGTGGGACCTTAAATACAATTTCCTTGTATTTTTTCTGGCCACATCTCCAGGATGACTGCTTTGTGACTTTATGAAAGGCCATTTGTTTGTAAATGATTTGTTTCTACAACTCACTGTAGTAAATGTAAACAGGAACAGGAAAATTGTTTTATTTATTTCTTATACGAAAAAAGAAGCCCTGGTGGTATAGTTGTTAAGAGCTCAGCTGCTAACCAAAAGGTCAGCAGTTCACATCCATCAGCCTCTCCTCAGAAACCCTATTGGGCAGTTCTACTCAGTCCTACAAGGTCGCTATGAGTCAGAATTGACTGGACAACAACAGGTTTTTTTGGTTTTATGTAAATAAAGCTTTATTTTTTCACTTTAGACTTTAGTAAGCCAAATGCTTGAGAATTCTCATAGGGAGCTTTTCTCTCCCACATTCAGCACTGTTTCTCGGGTGGTTTTCACAGTGACAAGTAGCTTACAGCTGTACACTTGTTATGTCCTGGCTACAATATAAATTCCTTTTCAGAAGCCCAGTATGTGCCGTGTCTGTGGAAGCTAAAAAGGACATGGAGTCGCTTATGCTGTGCTGGAAGAGCATGGCTACCACCTGGTTTCACAAGGCAAAGGTTTAAGATGATAAGTAACCTAACTTTTAGAAGTAAGCTTGTTTCTGTAGATTTGTGCATAATCAACAGTTCCTGCTCTTTAACTCCTGCATCCCAGACAGGCAGATACCTAGTTACCTGCCTCCGCTCAGCAGGCACAGACCCCCTCCCCCTACTTTCCCCAAAATAAAAACCTACATTTGTCTTCTTAAGCAAATTAATATTTCAGAGAAGAAAGGATTTCAAAGGATATATTAATGAATCCAGGCTAAAACCGCCTGGACTCCTTGGACTCTCTTTGTTCCCCTTTGACTGTATTAACCCCTATGTTACTGTGTTTCTTTGGAACCCGCAGTTTACATGTGTGCTCCCCAATCCATGAATCATTAATTGAATAATAAACCTCTAGTATTGCTTATAACTTTGTTTCCATTCTCAGAAATTCTTTTACAGTGTCCCATTGTGTGGCAAAATCTTATCTACCTGGTGTCATAATGCATCTTAACTATTTTCAACCATTTTTTTTTTATTTGGGAAAAAAAAAAATTTTTTTCACAATAATTATTAACCTGAAGATTGGCATGCAGAGATAGCGAAATTGCTCATTCACTTCTAGCAGTAGAATATCCTGCAATTTGACCAAAACAGAAGTTTTAACAAATTATATTTATATTTCTGCCATTTGTAATTAATTTCTGAGATAAATTTGGTTTCCTATGTTTATGATGCTGCTTTCTTACTCCTCTCATTGACTTGTGGGCCCCTGATAGTATACCAACACTGATATTTTAAGACCAACCCAATCTATCGGAAACTGTGGATGAAGAAGCTCACCTTTCCAATGCATATCCTGAATTGATCCAGCTGGCTGTACCAGTAACATTTTTATAGATGATGATGGGCAACAAATTGCTTGGTGATTTTAAATATTATTGGATATATTTAATGAAAGATAGACTATTTTTATTTTTAAAAATCTATGTTCATAGTTTTAAAAAGCTATGTTCATAACATGCTAGAAATGAACTCTTGGAACTCTTTACATTGCTGATGAAAAATTTAGATATCAACTTAAAATATTTGAAGGGGCACATGATTTTAACAATACTACTTGTAATTTCTAATATTTAGTTTTTTTTTTTTTTTTTTTTACTTTGATTCTCTGGCTCCTGCAATAGGTCATAACTCCATGAAGGTAGTGACTGTGTATCTAGCACAAAATATATTTCTCGGCAAAAGGTAACTGTTTGATAAGATTTGTTGAACAATTTAATGAACTAATTAAGAAACAAGAGGCCATGAGAGAGATCAGGCTGCACCAGGGGAAAAAAAAAAAAGTCCTTGAAAAGTTATAATAGAATTTTGTCGAAGAAAGACCTCCAGACTTTAAAGGTGCACTCTTCCAAGTTATCTGAGGAACAATGCTATGTAATGTGTTCCAGAACAAAGGGCATGTTGGGAAAGTGTGGGTCATTGAACACTTGGCTTAGTAACATGGGCTATGATCCCATGTTGGTGTGTTGCACCTACCAGGAGTATACCAATAGGCAAAATGCTTAGCATCTCTAAAGTTCATATAAATCCTCTATAAAATTAACACAATAATAAAGCTTAATAAATAGGATCATCATGACTGACTATGAAGTTGTACGTAAAATGAATAGCACAGGACAGATAAAGAATAGTTGGCAAACATTTGCAATATTTGCAATTTAGCTCAGTTTAGGGCTGATCAAGGCCCCTGGGTGGCACAAATGGTTTGTGCTTGTCTGCTAACCAAAAGATTGGCAGTTTGAATGCACCCAGTGGTGCCACCAAAGAAAGATCTGGCAATCTACTTCTGTAAGATTCAAAAAACAATAAAACAAAAAACAAAAAACAAACCCATTGTCGTCAAGTTGATTCTGACTCACAGCAACCCTATAATACAGAGTAAAACTGCCCCATAGGGTTTCCAGGTAGTGGCTGGTGGGCTTGAACTGCCGACATTTTGGTTAGCAGCTGGGCTCTTAACCACTGTGTCACTAGGGCTTCTCTGTAAGATTCCAGCCATTGAAAACCCTATGGAATACAGTTCCACCCTGAAACACCTAAGGTGGTCATGAGTCAGAATTGACTCGACAGCAACAGGTTCGGTTTTTGCTTTTAGGGCAGATGATAAGTATTTATCATATATGAGCTATTAGTGTCACTGTTTTATTTAGTAAACAACCTATGATACCAAAATCCAATGTAGCACGTGTCTCAGTAGTGTGCAAATATCTTAAGAAACGGTCAACTAGACTTACTAGTACCATAACCAAGAATGCAATGATGGTGTAATAGTCAATCTGTTAGGTCATTATTAGATGCCTTAAGAAAACAATTATGTGATGTATAAGATACTTAAAATGTATTAAAAACGAAAGCTGAACAGCCATTCTTTTTAAAAGTTTTTAGAAAATTGGAAATATTGGAAAACTTTCTCATCATTTAAAGAAGGTCTTAGCCATCTGGCTTTCATTCACTTTTTAAAACACATTCATTCACACGATAAATATTTATAAAGTGCTGATTATGCTAGGCATTATAGATATTGTGGTAAGCAGAATAATGTTGTCCAAAGATGTCCATGTCCTAATCCCTGGAATCTACAATTATGTCACCTTACGTGACAAAGAGGAATTAAGGTTGCAGATGGAATTATGGTTGCTAATAAACAGACCCTAAAATAGGGAGATTATCCTGGATTTTGATATAATCAAAAGGGCCCTTAAAAGTGGATGATGGAGGTGGAAGAAGAGGTACAGTGAGAAAGACTGAACTGATCATTGCTGGTGTTGAGAATATAGGAAGGGGGCCATGAACCAAGGACTGCAGGTAGCCTTGAGAAGCCGGAAAAGGCAAGGAAACTGATTGTCCCCTAGAGTTTCTAGAAAGAAGTGCAGCCTGGCTGACACCTGGTCTTTAGTCCAGTGAGACCCGTGTCAGAAACCTGACCTCCAGAGTTGTAAGATAATAAATTTGTGTTGTTTTATGCCACTGAGTTTGTGGTCATTTGTTACAGTAGCAATAGGAAACTACTGCAAGTATGATAAAGAATGGAAAGAAGCATGAATCCTGCCCTAATAGGTCTGAGAGTCTGGCAGGAGAGTGAATAGTCATTGAATTAAAAAAAAAAAAAACATTGCCCTTGAGTCAATCCGAACTCATAGTGACCCTATAAGACAGCGTAGAATTGCCTCATGGGGTTTCCAAGGAGCGGCTGGAGGATTCAAACTGCTGACCTTTTGGTTAGCAGCCGAACTCTTAACCACTGCACCACCAGGGCTCCCATTGAATAATAGTAAAATATAACAATAACTATGTGAAGTGCTATGGAGTATAAGCTTTGAGACACTTATTTTTATGTAAAAAAGAGTCGTGTTATGTTCTAAAGTTAGTGTAAAAGGCTCAAATGATTATAGTCACAATTAATTCTGAATAGCTCTCCAAATTGCCCATAAAGCACAGTGTACAGATTCTGGCTAAGGACTGTTCTGAGTAGTTCTTACACACACTTGAACATGATGACCACTGAGCCTGGTCCACAGAACAAAAGGATAGTCTATATGCAGACTGTCTGGGCATCAAGCTTGTTCTTCTCTTAGAAAATATCAAATGTCTAACAGGCACTGAGGTAGGGGATGTGAGAATGCTAAAATATTTCTGCTTTCCTTCAGCGTTTACTTTGTTTTATGTTCCAAACCAAACTTTCAAAATCTCATTTTGAGTAGTGAGATGTTATAGTTGTGTTAAATTTAAAACAAAATATTTCCCACTTTTTAAAATGCATTTAAATTTGTTCCAGCCATTCTAGTCAACCTAATATGATATGACAAAATAAGAAGTAATCATTGGAAAGTCAAACATAAAAAAATTATCATTATTATCAGATGATAGTATATAACTAGAAATCCCAAGAAAATCAACTGGAAACCACAAAACTTATCAAGGGATATAAGTAAAATTGTTACATACTAGATAAAACAATAAGTTTCTTTTAGAAGTTAGAATATAAAATAAAATAATCCATTAAAAACACAAACAATAAACAAATCTTAAAGTACCCCGAATAGCCTAACCAGGGAATGTGTAGAATTTGTTTGAAGAAAATAAGTTTTAAAAACATGCATGGAGGAAGCCCGCTGGATTAACTAACAACATTTTAAGTTAAAGAGTGGATCTGCATGTTTGGGGTATGCTGTGTGATATTCTAATACAACATCGGAAGAGGTGGGGATCTGAGCATGACTAAGGGAAAGGCACAGCTTCTGTAAGAACCTAACAGGATCTCAGAGACCTCACAAGCTAATGTAAAGTGAAAGACTACTGAACACATTATTTTGGAAGAAAAGTATTGGGTCCTCATTGGACACAATAAACCAAAATATATTTATGGTACATTAAGGCATACACATATTTTTAAAGAAAATTTTCTTGCTATATATGATATAAAAGAAAATATAGATGATTACTTAAATTAACTGAAATGGTGGGCTTGATAAACAAGAAAACTATGGAAGATTAATAGATTTGATAGCACAAAAATATAAAATGTCTGCATGTCAAGCATACATCTTGCAAAATTTTAAAAGTTTACTGTAAACTGAAAGATTTACTATTATCAGACTAGTATTTGCTATGAACATGGCTGATAACAAAGTTAATGTCCTTTCTTATGAAGATACCTAAAACAAAGCAGTGAGAAAACTTATTAAAAAAATATATACATGTGTTCAACATCTGTACTAATCCAATATTGTACATACATATTACAGAAACAATATCATTATTTTTCACTTACCACCTTCGAAATGGTCATGTATTAAATGTCAGTATTGAATACTATTGATTTTATAGTGAGATGTCACTCCTTCTGGGACTATTAATTTATATATACATATTTTCTGAAAAGACATAAGCAATAAATATCAAAAGAACTAAATATTTATATATTTTATTAAAATATTCCCACTTCTAAGACTGTATCTTAATGAAATAATCATAAGTTCTGACAGGAAATATTTATTAACCTCATGTTCTCGAAACATGGTGTAAGAACAAGCATACGAGATAGTGTCAAGGGTAAAAACAAAACAAAACAAACCCATGTGATGTAGTAGATTGAATTATGTCCCCCAAAAGTATATATTGTAAATCCTAATCCCTGTGCCTGTGGTTATGATGCTATTTGGGTTTGGGTTGTCTTTGTTATGTTAATGAGGCAAGATTAGTGTAGGGTGTTTTGAGTTAATCTCTTTTTACATCTTTGAGATATAAAAGAAATTAAACAAGTAAGCAAAGCAGAGATGGTGGAAGAGAGATGCCAAGCCACGTGAAGATTGCCCAGGTGCAGACGCTAGGAAGAGACAAGGATCTTTCTCCAGAGCTGACACAGAGAGAAAGCCTTCCCCTAGAGTTGGCACCTTGAATTCGGACTTCCAGCTTCCGAAACTGTGAGAAAATAAATCCACTTGTGGTAGTCTTGTTACAGCACCATTAGATAACTAAGACATATGATGCAGAATTTTATAAAAAATAAGACCCCAACTTAAATTCAACTTTATCTATCTTGAAAGAAAACACATACAAATGTTAACAATAGTCTTACATATGATATAATCATTCTTTACAGTACTTTTGTATTTTCCTGTTTTTCCCCCTCAACTGTTCTGTCATGGGCATGTCATATTGTTGTTAACTGCTGTTCAGTCAGTCCCTGACTCATAGCCACCCCATGCACAACAGATGAAGTGCTGCCCAGTTCTTCACCATCCCAATGATTGGTTGCAGATCAGAGTTGTGATCCATAGGGCTTTCGTTAGCTGATTTTCAGAAGCAGATCACCAGGGTCTTTCTTCCTAGTTTTTCTTCGTCTGAAAGTGCCCTTGAAACCTGTTCAGCAGCATAGCAACACACAAGCTTCCACTGACAGACAGGTGTGGGTGTGTTTGAGGAGCATAGTCCGGGAATCGAACCCCAGTCTCCCACATTCAAGGTGAGAATTCTACCACTGAACGGCATACATTACTTTCATAACCCGAAAACAAACAGAAAAAAATAAATGTTACTTACAAATTTGTGCAAACACCCAAATGATCCATTTGACAAAGGAACTAAACATATTCCCAGCCAAACAAAAAGAATAAATTAAAATATTAGTTGTTATTCCAGGAATTTATATTCACTTCCTCACTATTGGATCAGAATTAAGAGTCATCTTTTCTCTGTAGTTAGCTCTTACTTTCCTTTTACAATTAAGATGCATCCCCTACCCTCATAATTTCTATAATAATAGAAGGGAATTATTTTTTAAGATCTTCATCGTTTTTCTCACTCAGGTTTCTCTCCTTGAAGACTCTTTTACACTAGTGAAGAGCTGACTTGGAGATTTGCTCATACCCTGCTTCCCTTCTGAGCTAGCAAACTCCAGGAGGAGGAATATGGGGAGAGATCCCCACTCATTTTTAATGGAGCCTTAATAAGGCGCCCTAGTGGCACAAAAGTTAAGATCACAACTGCTAACCTAAAGGTTGTCAGTCTGAGCTCACCCAGAAGCTCCACAGGAGAAAGACCTGACAATCTGTCCCACAAAGATTATAGCTTAGAAAACCCTATGGGGCAGTTCTACTCTGTCCCATGGAGTCACTACGAGCCCAAAATCCACTCAATGGCACCAAACAACAAAAACCAGATAATGAAAAAAGCACCATGCATTTGAAACAATATAATCTTCAGGGTCCCACAAACCTAAGTTTGTTGATTTATTCATTGATTCATTCACTGATTTATTAATTCAACAGATATTTACTGAGTATTTACTATGTACCAGGCTCTATCCTATGCTCCAGACATATGATGATAGTTCCTACCCTCCAAGAACCTACTTTATAGTGGAGAGAACAGACATGATTCAAAAGATCATAAAGAGATGTAAAATTGTAACTATACCATGTGCTATGAAGGAGAGTTACAATGTACTATCAAGTTTCTAATAGTGAGATTTGAATTAGTCAGGGAGAACCAGGAATGCTTCTTTCAAGAAGTGATGATTGAGCTGAGATGTGAAGGTCAAGTTGGAACAGCACATGTTAAGACCCTAGGGTCCAATCTAGAGTGAAACCCTGCTTCCTTAGACCCTCCCCTAAACCACTCCACCCAAGTTCAAATTCTGTAATAGGCTCTTTCTAAAACCCTCTAACAGAGACACCCCATGGCTTCCCAGGGTGTGTGTTTTCTCTCACTGCAGTGAGTAACAAACCAACTTGTTTCTGGTGTGTTCTTGGTGCTTTTTGGCTAATGGACACTGACACCACTGAAGTTTTAAGTACACTCAGCATAACCTTTAACAAGATTTTGTTTAGAGATCAGACAAAATGAAAAGTAAATGCAATAGAGTAACTTAACACTCTTGTACAAGCCAAGATAGATTTACGTGATCTCCTGGATCAACTCTCTCCCTCCCTTTCAGTTCTCTCTATTGGTTTAAGAACAACCCTTATTTTTGCCCGTCTCACTTCCCCTTCCATGGTGACTTGCACACACATTCTGGAAGTACTATATATACTTCCATACCTCAGAATATAAGCAAAATTAAGTCCATGATTCCAAAGAAAACTGGGGTGAAATCTATTCCTCACAGCACTTGTTTGAGGCCACGTTCCCTAAAATAAGACCTTGAGATGAGGATTTGTGAGCCAGTGATTTATTAAAGAATTTCTCCTAGAAGAAATTTTTAAGACAGAGAAGGGAAAGGAAGAGATGAAGTCAAGTTAAGAATGCAATTATAAAGAAGAGCCCATTATCAGTCTGGTCTACAGGGAGCTCTGGAGTGTGACTTACATCACAGAATTTGTACCAAATTCTGTGGCTAATGGCTGCTCCCATAAACAAACAAACAAAAAAATTGCCATCAAGTCATAGCAACCCTATAGAACAGAGTAGAACTGCCCCATAGGGTTTCCAAGGAGCGGCTGGTGGATTCGAAGTGCTGAGCTTTTGGTTAGCAGTCAGGAATCCATACACTCCCAGGCACTTCCAGCTCCAGCAGCCATGGCCATCCATCCAAAGAGAGTCAGAAATTCAGGTAGTTTGAAGCAAAAGCACATGGGGAAAGTGATGTCACAAAAATGATCAACGGTATCCAGGGGAATCTGGGTGGAACACCTTCATTGTCTAAGGCTTGCCTCCCCAGTCTTGATTTCCTACACCTGACTGACTTCCCAAGAATGATGACAATGGGATCATCTATTTGTTTTGGAGGAAATTCTACCTCATTGTGTGGACCCATGGCCACTAAAAACAATCTTACAACAGTAGGACATTAGTCCATTTCCTGAAATTAATTTCAGTTTTCCCCAAAATCTTCATTTTAAACATCATCCCATGAGGAATATCTCACGGAAAATTCAGACTAGGCTTCACCAAGTTCAAGTTAGTTCCCTTATTCATTCTCCTCTTAGGAGGGGTCTAAAAGGTCAGATCCAGCCTCACCATGTGCTATCAATAGACATGTTAAGAACATAGCACAGTGTCTGGCACATGGTAGATCTTAAGTATATAGTAGCTATTTTATGATCGATTTGTTCTGAAACCCTGTACCAACAGGAAGTTAAGTGTTAGGAAAGGAAATTACCACTTTTAGATCATTAACAAGCAGTTGTTCCATTATTCTTCCTGTCTTTCCAAGTTCTGACAGATGTGTTCGCTACAACCATGTGACAGGATCATCTGTAACTTGTGCTTTTTGGGACCAGAATATTTTCTTCCCCTAAATTTATCTATCGTGGCTGTAATGGCCCACTAAGGAACACATGTCTTGCTTGGCTTTGTGGGGGAAAGATTTCCAGAAGTCTCTGTGACTGCTTGGAGGCAGTGAAGGGAGGACAGAGAAGCAGACAAGGTATCTTTTCTATCCTAATAAGCACTAATGGAATGTCTTGTTTGACAAATATGTAAACTATAAAGACATTATCACTGAGTTTGGGCTGAAGCCTGGCCAGATGCAGTTTTGTCTCAGATATGATGTCAGAAGCCATTTAAGATGTTTTACAAATTTAAAAACATCGTATTTGCTTTGGGTGGTTAAGTGTTATAGGAATTTTCTTGGACCAGACCTCAGGAAATGATGATGAGATGCCTCTGTCTCCAACTTTCTCCAGCTGTGTCTCTCTCTCCCCCCTGGATCCTCATCTGATTGTACCTGAATTCCACAAATCCTGGCCTTTCCTGTCTCTTCCATCTCTAAGTACAACTTGCTTGCTCACTGTAATCTGACTCATTAGGCCCAAGGGTCGAGAGACAGAGAGAAGCTGGTTTAGCTGTGGAACCTATCCTAGAACATGGGGACATGGTCAGATTGCATGATTTTATTGACTCCTTTGATAAGAGTTAGGATAAAATTTTGATGATATTTTCATGAATTATAGCCATGGTCTTCAGAATGCCTAGATGCTACTCTATCCCTTCTTATCAAGTTCAGAGAAATCTAAGTACATAAAAAAAAAAGATCAAAGGGAATCAAAATACAAATTTATTCATCTATTGACAAGTCTCTAATAACCTTGAATGCAATGCTGTCTGGCAAAATATGAATTAAAGAATGCAACCTGGATTCTGCTTATAAAAAAAATGTCCTGGGATCTAATCAATAAAATTAGAATTTTTCCTCTTGAGGCAAGTGTTGGGGAGGGGAAGAGAGCTAGATAGTCTTCTACCTCCTACATTGCTCCTTTTTTATTTTCTATTAACCCAGAAAGCTTGAGAGCCTACCGTAAGATCAGATATGGCTACCCTGACCCACCTCTATGAGGCCATGCAACCCCAGTATCTTCTTTTGTTCCCGTTTAATCCTCCTAGAACCATTGGGAATTTTGTCTCTGAAGCTGACCAGAATACAGCATTGAGTAAGTTAACATTAAGGTCAAACTATTCACTAGGCTGAAACTGCATCTCAGTTTTTTTTTTTTTTTTTAATCACCTCATTAATGGTGGTAACAATCTTCATCTTAATCTCTGGATGAGGTTTTCAAGTAAGCACAAGCAGTAATGACTCAAATATATAAATTCCCTACAATGTCCTCCTTGATCTGATCCTTGTTTACCTCAGAGAAGCACACTGAAGAGCACGGGTCTCTGAGCTAGATGCCAGTTCAGTCCTGGCTCTGGCACATAGGTGCTGGATGACTTTGGGCAAGTTAGCCTCCCTCTGTATGACTCATGCTCCTAGTTTCTGAAAAGGGGTGATGATATACCACCTTATGAAGCTTTTATGTTGATTAAAGCAGTTATGACACACGTACCTTTAGAACAGTGCCTGTCACAGGGTAAGCTTTATATAAGTGTTATCTGTCATTATTAGCAAACTATTTTAAGAGCAAAGAACCAGAGAATGAGTATGAGTTCCTACATTTAAGGTACAACTAATTTGATCATACAGTTAGTTCTTGGGTTCTGGAATATCAGAGTAGACATTCTCTTGTTTGAGGAAGAGTTAGGAAGGAGGTGGTAGCAGTGAACTTAGATTAAGAAAACTAAGAAGGGGATCCAATATTCTCATCCCTCGTATCACCAAAGATAAGGTAAAGTGAAGGACAAAGTATGTGGGATACTGGCCATGGGATTAAGCTAGTGGAAGAAGGCCACAAATTGAGAACAGCATGACAAATTTATACAACTCATCTAAAGGTACGATCCTCCAAAATATGGATAATGTCATCTAGAATAACTTTCAAAGACATTGGTGTAAATTCATTCAATAGCCTCAATGTTAAGAAACTATCTTCAGTTAAGAAAAGACTTCGGTATTTTTATAAGCAACCACCATTTCATATGAAAGACGAGTGAAACATTTGGTAATACGTTCTCTTCTTTCAAAATGATATCATGTATAAAAAATAGTATCTCATTTTAATTTCTTTTTCTTTTTTTTAAATTTCTAATGTCTTTTAAATACATGGTTGTGTGTTAGTTGGCCATTTGTTTTGTTTTGTTTTTTTTTCCCTTAGAGGTGAATTGCCTGTTCATGACCTTTGCCTATTTTTCTATTGAAGTTTTTTTTTCTCTTATAGAATTGCATCTACTCATCGTGAACATTAAAAACTTCACATATCACTTCAACTATGCTATGTTCCATCTAGCAACGTTTGTGTTCTAAAATGCATGAACTCATTGCTTTCTTCCTTCTTTCACTTCCTTCACCCCTAGGTCCACACGTGCTGCCATTGTGGCCTCTGCTGCTGGCTCCCACCATGCTACCTGGACCCACATGTTTCCCTGTTTTGCTGCCACACTGCCTAAGCCCATGCTGCCCAAGGGCCCAAGTGGCTCCAGCCAGCTGCCCAGGGTGGGAGGTGTGTTGTACAGGGCACACTCAGGCCTCTGCCCTGCACAGGCAAGTATTACATCTCTTTCAAATTACATCCAATCTCTTGCACAGAGACGCCTAGATCTCTGTGGGCCAACTAGCCCACTGCTGCTCTCTCTCTGTGGGCCGACCAGCCCATTATTTCTCCATTATCAATGTTACAGTTCTCTCTCCTGGGTCTGGGAGGTTCTCAGAGCAAGGACTCTGGGTCTAAAGGACGTGTTCCACTCCAGACTCTTCTTGATGGTAATGAAGTCCCCCGGACCCTCTGTGGGATTAACCCTATATAAGCCTACCAGAATGGCAAGACCAACCAATTCCCTGGCTGGAGGGGCTCAGTCCTATTGGGTGGATTTTCAAAACACTTTTTCCATAGTAAATTGACCAACCCCTTGCAAGACTGTGGCCCAGCCAATCATTTTGTGGGAGTTACAAGACCATGACTAGAAAGGCCATATAAATGCATAAGGGGAGGGATGTGCTTTTGAAATAATGTTCTGAGGGAGTGTCTCTGAATAAGCTGATTCTGCTTACACTTCTTATTCAGAGCATAGATGTAAAAGATAAGGTTCAGACAAGCAGAGAAGCTAGAATTATGTGTGCGGACAGGTAGAACTGGTAAAGATGAATATTTCCTAGAACGATGCCAATAGGTCTTCCAAAGATTTGTTGAAATGAGCTCATGTTCTCTTCTTCAAGAAAGTAGTTATGAGAATTGCTTCAGTAAAAGTGACAATTTTATATCTAATCATAATTGAGTCATTAAGCTTTCCCTGAGCACTGACAATGTCAGAGCACCTGGGCAGGCGCTGTGGAAAAAGCAAAAAAAAAAAAAAAAAAGACTTGAGGCAACAACCATAGATTAACACATCTCAAAAACTTGTTCCATAATTATATCCTGTGTGTAATTACTGCACAGGTAATCCTGGCAAGGTGCTTTATTTTGACTGGCTTTTACCGGTTCATCTGTGAATGGGTAACTTCCATCATAGGCTCTCTTAGAGGTAGTGTGCAGCTTCTGACAGCTTCCACCAGGTGAGGCCCTTTATGCAATAATGAAGAGTGGAGACTGGATGATAAATGTTCCTGCTGGAGCAGGGGAAATACTCAGGAGTTTGAGGGTGGGAGGGTTTAGCAGATAACAGGCATTTGTTCCACAGTACACAGACACTGCAGGACAAAGTCAGAAGCACTTTGTTATTTGGTGATTGGGCAGGATTTAAGAATGCTTACTTAAACAGAGAAAGAGAACAGTCCAGTGGCCATGCAGACCATCAGGACACCTGGAAAAAAACAGCATATTCTTCCATCTAACTTTACCCAGTGTAATAATGGACAGATTCACTTTGCTGGTTTCCTGTTCAATTGGAAATCATATGGTGGACCTAAAGATGTGTTTTTAAGGATGTGAGCAAGCCTACTATAGTACCCCTCTAGCATCATGTCTAATGCAATTAGGAGCTTAATAAATATTGTTGAAAGAATCTCCTGAAGTGCATGTTAGATTAGAGTCTGCTAATTTTTATTAATCTTATTCCACAAATGATTATACTCCCATTTTCCCCTGTTGTCACAAATAACACGTCTGTGAATATCTACATTGCCATGTAGCAAGCTTGAGCATGAGACCAACTTTATGGATAGAAGTGAATAATAAGCCAAGAGGTTCCAGATGTCCATTTGAAACAATCTGGCTGAATACCTGTATGTCATCAGTATTGAGTGACCCTATCCCATTAATAAACCATGAACTGATCTTTAGAAAGATACAGGTGAATTCTTCAGTCTAAAAGGTGAGACATTTAACTCAGATAGCCCATCTGGTGCTACAAATGGTACTTTGAGTTTCAGTTTCTCATCCAAGACCATCTGCCAAAACCTTTTAAATAAAACAAGAGTTGTGATTATCTTTGCAGTTCCCAACTGGTCCACCAATTCTTGAAAAAAGACTTACATCAGTTATCATTTTACAGCATACTTTTCTTTAATGTACATAGAATTGAATTGTACCATTTGCTTTTGGAGCTAAGCATTCTGAAGAAACACATGTTCACACCTTATGAAATCTAACTTTAATATCTCTGTCTACTTCCCACTATTATGTTTTTCCTATTGATCTTGTTTAATAAACCAGTGAACTTGCACATTTAGTTTATAGCTCAATATTTCCTTTCAGGTTTGGCTAGATATGCCTCAAATACCTCACATAAGAATAAAATAATTTCTTCTATGATTGAAAACTACTCAATTCCTTTCCTACCCTTCTGTTAATTTTCACCAGCTATATACCAATACTTCCTTGAAATTGTTTCCTAAGAGGTGAATTCCACACCCTCATAATTGTAATTATTCTTCACCAAGTGAGTCAAAATTACCAGACCCAATATTCCCATTAGTGCATCTGAAGACCCATGCTTCCATCTTCACTGAATATATCTTATTGAACATGAAATAAATCAAAATTTTTGGTTACTGTTATTATTTACTTATTATATGGTTGTCATATTTTTTTGAATTTATCAAAGAAAGAAACATCTTCTTGTACACTGTATCTCCCTCTTATTGCCTTCCTATGAGTGCTCATGTTAAAATTATTGCCTCCGGCATTATCACTTTTTCTCACTCCCCTATTTTCTTCTGCATAAAAAATTCTCTGTTACTGCTTATCTTAAAACCATACCAACTTCCATCAAACCCATGTCCTTCTGAGATCTTACCATTTAGCTAAATCTCCTTAATGGAACTGTCTATCTCCATTGTTCATTTCCATATCTCCTGTTTTCCTCTGAGAGTCTTTCTGTTCCCATCACTCTAGATCACTATGACATCCATGTTGCCAAGTCAAAGATCACTGATCATTTACATCTCTGCAGTATTCAACACTACTGACCTTTTCCTTCTGTCTTGAAACTCATTCTGCTTTTGCTGATGTTCAGTTCCCTGCCTAACTCTCCAGTCTTCAACCTACCACTATCCCCTTTATCCACTCCACTTTACCTGCTTTAGCTTTCTTTCTGTTCTTCCAACTAACTAAGCTGTTTCCCACCTTTGAAAATTGGTACTGGTTATTTCCTCCACATGAAGTGGCTGGTCTCTTTTCTACACTGAGACTTGAACGTAAATGTCAACTCTTCAGTGAGTCCTTCCCTCAGCATCCAATCAAAAGAAGCTCTCCAGTCAGTTTCTACCACATTACTCCATTTGAAATCTCTGCATTATCTGGTATTTGCCTTTTCTGTCCTCTTCTACTGTAATGCCAGTTCGCTGAGCAGGTCACGTATGTAACCCTAGAACGAGGCTTGGCACATAACAAAATTACAGTGAATATTTTATTGAACGAAGGAGTAAATCAGAGGATTCATAGACAATGTTGGCAAAGTTATTTTTGACTAGTCTGCAAAAGTTTACATTCACTCATATGAAAGATCATTCAGTTTTTGTTCCTTTTTCTCCTAGCTAATGGAGGTGATTTTGAATCTTGATGATGATATCATTTATGTTGGCACTTCTTCATATCAGTGTAAATTCCTAAAATTTTCTAAACCAATATTCTGCTTCAGGGTATTGACAAAATTTATGAGATGAATTTCAAGATGAATTATGAGATGAATTTGTGCAAGAATGAAAACCTAAACTCACCAGTGTTCAAGTGCCATTAATCCAGCATTACTAGCTCTATCTCCTTACACTTTCTTTTACCACCCTACAGTTCAGTTTTATTGATTTCAGACACTTTCTGAACTATGTCTAGATTTCTCATGGATCCTTGCCTTGGTACACATACTTTATTTACTCTGCCTTTATTTTCCCTTCACTTTGACTAATTTCCACTCATCCTTCGGAAGTCTTTTTAGATACTGCTCTATCCTAGATCCTAGAAGCCTTCCTAGCTGGGCCTGCAGTCATACCAGGCTAGATGAGGTGCCCCTCCTACTATTTCCTTTAACTCTCATAGTAGTGCTACACTGTACTGCGATCATTTTCCGTCACTAAACCCATTGAAAGCAAACCAATTACCATCAAGTAGATTCTGACTCATAGTGACACTATAGGACAGAGTAGAACTGCCCCATAGGGTTTCCAAGGCTGTAAATCTTTATGGAAGCAGATTGCCATATCTTTCTGTGGAGAAGCTCATGGGTTTGAACCACCAATCTTTTGGTTAGCAGCCGAATGCTTTACCACGTGCCACCAGGGCCCCTTTTTCCATCACTAGACCGTAAAATATCATCTGGAATTCTGTCTCTTATCTCTTCATGTCCCTCACTGGCACAGTGTCCAGCACATTGGTAGCTGAATGAATAAATGAACGAATAAATGCAGTTTTTCAAAAGGCATGCTGGAAATGGGATGATGCTCTGTAACATATTACAAATTGAAACACCTCTGAGCCCAGGCTCAGCTATCATCCACTAAGGTAAATATAGCCAGTTAAGTGTGACAATCTGTAGTCTGAGAACACTAAGAAAAGACCAAAGTACAAATAGTCCTCAGCATGCAAGTAGACATATAGTCCTGGTTTGAAGAGGAGAGCATATATTACTGGTATAATTTCTTAGCAAAACCCACCAACATAAAAGTGGAAACTTATTCATTCTCGCACATAGGGATTTTTATCTTTATTTTCTAGCAGTATCATATTGTGCGCATGTGTGTATGTGACAGAGAGTACATCTTCATGGAAATGTTATGAACAGTGAAAAATGGGTGAACAACTTACAGGTAGGTTGTCCTACTTTAATCTATTGTTCCTGTTGTTGGTTGCCATTGAACCTAGAATTATGAATTTTTTTTTTTAAGTTTAAAGCATCATTTCCATGATGTGATTATAAGTTTTCTGCCCTGTTCCTTTCATTTTTCTTCTTCTTCTTTTTATTTTCTTCTATCTTTTCTCCTAAATAGAAACAGAGACCTTGTGAAACATACTTAAGGCCAGTACTATACAACACTGGTCATTACTCTCATGATATATGGGTCATAAAATGATTTAAGGGAGAAAATAAAAAACACATGGCTGTCATGATGGAACAAATATGATAGATTATAGCTTACAGTGGTTAGAGAAAGCAAGGTTCAACTTTTCTAATATATTGTGGGCCACTAAATTTTTCTCCAGTGAGGCTGTTTTGGTAACTTGGCACCTAAGAGTTTCTTCTGATGGGGAGTGCATATCCCTTAGAAGAACAAGCAGGGCAAAGTTGTTCCCATGAGAGAAATGCATGGGGGATAGTCCAGCTGTGCCTCTTTCATAGTAGAGGAATGGAGTGGCGTGAAATAGATTCCTGAAATTTTTTCCAGCCTTAGTCTCTTTTTTTTTTTTTGCCCGAGTTGAAAACAAAACAAGTACAAGAAGCATTATTTCTGGAATATGTATTTCCTTATATTTTAGGAAGTGAGTTAGAAAGAAGTGAATGTGATTTAGGATGTTATGGTTTGGGATTTGTCTTTTCCCACTGGAGTCATGGATGTGCTAACTTCTCTTGGCAACAATGTGTGACAATATGCATGAGGTATTGCCAACCAGGAAGCTCATTGAGCCTTGGTGTTCAGAGAATTTCTTGGGAATTGACTACATAGACATGATTAACTGCTCATGAGTCGCCAGCCCTCCAGGTCCAGCTGATGCCATGTAGCTCAGTGTTAGTATGCATATCTGGGATGATCCAAGGCACCCACAGATGAACAAACCAGTCTTATCATACAGGATATGTAAAGGCTTAGAAATCACCTTCCATGAGCTGAGGGCAAATGTCAGACCACTCTTTGGATAAGGTTAATTTTTTACTACACAAGTGACTTATATTTGTATATCTTTTCAAAATGAATAAAGCATTTATTTACACATTATCTTTGTTGTTCTTCCTGACTGCTTGCTAAATTTGCTAAATATCCTCATTTTAAAGGTCAAAGAACATGATTAGAAAAAAATTAAGATTACCCAAACTGATTAGTGATAAAGTTAGAACACAAATTCACTATTCTCTCTACTTCTTGCTTCTCTCACCTTGCCCATCATTGACCATGACATATGGGTTTTCTTTACAATTGTTCAATGAGAACAACTCCTCTAAAATCTTAAATTAAAACTTACTTGAAATTCATTATCCATTATCTGTCATATTAATATAGATTGGGAAATATCCGTTTCAGAGCTATTCCACAAAGAGATCATAGGAAATTAGTTCAAATCAGAGTGATTATGTTTAGTACAGAACTAAACATAACTGCCAAACTACATCATTACATAACTGCCAAAAAACTGAGAATCATGGCCCAGCCAAGTTAACATATAACCTTAACCATCACAGCCCACCCTTTGTACACTTGGCACATGTACACATCTCCTTAAACCATACAAAATCTTTAAATAAAGACAACTACAAAGTCATACTTGCACCTAACATGATACAACTAGCATGTACAATCGAAAACGAACTAGCCCATTTACATATTATATTTTATATGTGAGGAAAACAAAAATATTTGATGTGCACATATAAGGAAGAAATACTCGTAACAATTACAGTCCTCATTTGTGCAACTGATCATGTGGTCATACCTGGAATTTAGAACTACTTTCTTCCACCATCCATTCTGTATTCCCTTTAGCCTCAGCAAGCATCTCAGCTTGTCGAGGTTCTTTTTTGCCTGGTAGTGTGACCCAAACCTACATTCTTGAAGGGCTGGGCCATTAGTAGTCATGTCAGAATTGGGTTGCTGTAGTTTTCCATTGACTTTAATCGCAGGGCATGGTAGTACTAAGAGACGCCCTAAGGGATCGCCTGCATTCCAGACATTCTCATTTACCTCTATTGTGCAGCTTCAATCCAATTTTCCCTTGGTAGTCATGGTCAATCATATCAGCCAATACGGTAACTCCCTTCTTTGCTTGTTGATCCAGAGGCATGAAGAGCCCAAAGTGGCTGGGTGGCATTCTTAACTTCCAATCCAATGGAATCTGTGTTGTGTCTCCAGGAGGGAGCATTCCTCCCTTTGGAACTAAGACCTCTAGACGTGTAGAGCATAGAGTCATGAGAAAAGGAAACAAAAATTTTGTGAGTTGGTCACTAGGGGTAATAGTGATTGGTGTTACTCTCATTTCCACACCTTGATTCCTGGAACTGTGAATCCTACCTACAGGAGAAGCATCACGGTATATTGGATGCTGGTTTAGAGCATATACAGCCTCCTGGAAAACATGCCCCAGTACTGCAAAGGGTTGCCACCTAGCAGGAACTGTAGTTGTGGCTTTAGAAGACTATTCCATTGTTCTATCAAGCTAGCTGCTTTGGAATGGTGGGGAACAAGGTAAGATCAGTGAATTCCATGAGCATGGGCCCATTACTGTACTTCATTTGCTGTGAAGTGAGTCCCTTGGTCCAAGGCAATGCTGTGTGAATAAGGCATTCTTTGAGCCTACAGATGGTAGTTTTTGGCTGAGACATTGCATGCAGAAAAGGCAGGTCTGTATCCAGAGTAAATATCTATCCTAGTAAGAACAAACTGCTGCCCTTTCCATGATGAAAGCTGTCCAAATAATCAACCTACCACCAGGTTGCTGGCTGATCTTCTCAAGGAATGATACCATATCAGGGACTCAGTGTTGGTCTCTGCTGCTGACAGATTGGGTATTCAGCAGTGGCTGTAGCCAAATTGGTGAGTGGAAGTCCGTATTGCTGAGTCCATGCATAACTTCCATCACTTCCACCATGGCCACTTTGTTCAAGAGCCCATTAGGCAATGATGAGAGTGGCTGGGGAAAGAGGATGACTGGTTTCCACAGAACACATCATCCTATCAACTTGATTGTTAAAATCTACTTCCCTAAAGCCACCCTTTGCTTAACATTCATGTGAGACACAATTTTCTACACTTCTTTGGCTCATTCAGAGAGATCTATGCACATACCTAGTCCCCGTGCCTCCTTGTCATCAATCTTCTAATCATGTTCCTTCTAAGTGTCTGACCATCCACCCAAACCATTGGCCACAACTCAGGAATCAGTATACAATTGCACATACGGCTATTTCCCCTTCCAAGGAAAGTGAACAACCAAGTGCACTGCTCAAAGTTCTGCCCATTGGGAGGATTTCCCTTCACCACCGTACTTCAGGGAGGTCCCAGAAAGGGGCTGTAGTGCTGTCTCTGTCCACTTTCAAGTGATGCCTGCATATTGCACAGAACCATCTGTAAACTGGGCATGAATTTTCTCTTCTTCAGTCATCTGATCATAAGGGACTTCCCATGAAGCCATATGTGCAGACTAGGAGATGGAAGGTAATGTGACAGAAGTGGAGACCATGGGCTTTTGGGCCACTTCCTCATGCAACTTACATGTGCCTTCAGCTCCTGCTTAAGACCAATTTCATATATACCACTTGCATCTAATGATGGAGTGTTGCTGTGAATGTCCAACTTTATGATTTTGTGGGTCAGACAACACCCAGTTTATGATAGGCAGCTCAGGCTGCATGGTGACTTGGTGGCCCATAGTTAAGCATTCAGTCTCTAATAAGACCGAATAATAAGCTAAAAGTTATTTCTCAAAAGGAGAGTATTTATCTGCAGAGGATGGCAGGACTTTACTCCAAAATCCTAAGGGTCTGTGCTGTGATTCACCAATAGGGGCCTGCCAAAGACTCCAAATAGCATTTCTATCTGCCACTGACACTTCAAGCACCATTGGATCAGCCAGATCATATGGCCCAAGCTGTACAGCAGCCTTACAGAGCACCCGGAGCCTATTGCAGAGCCTTCTCTTGTTCTGGGCCACACTCAAAACTAACAACTTTTCAAGTCACTTGCCAAATAGGCTGGAAAAGCACACTCAGATGAGGAATATGTTGCCTCCAAAATCCAAAGAGTCTCGCCAGGCATTGCACTACCTTTTCAGTTGTAGGATGGGCCAGATGTAACAACTTATCCTTCAGTTTAGAAGGAATATCTCTACATGCCCCACACCACTGGATTCCTAGAAATTTCGCTGAGATAAAAGGCTCCTGAATTTTTTTTGGATTAATTTTCCACCCTTTACAAACAAATGTTTTACCAATAAGTCCAGATTCTTTGACACTTCTTTTTACTAGGTCCAATCAACATAATATCACCAATGTAATGGACCAATGTGACATCTTGTGGAAGGGATAGACAATCAAGGTCCCTTTGGACTAAATGATGACATAGGCCTGGAGAGTTGATATACCCCTGAGGTAGGACAGTGAAGGTATTTTGCTGGCCTTGCCAGCTGAAGGCAAACTCTTCTGGTGTTCCTTTGAAACTAGAATCTAGAAAAAGGCATTGGCCAGATTAATAGCTGCAAAGCAGGTAACAGGAGAAGTATTAATTTGTTCAAGCAATGAAACCACATCTGGAATAGCAGCTGCAATTTAAGTCACCAGCTGGTTAAATTTATGATAATCCCCTGTCATTCTCCAAGATCCATCTATTTTTTGCACAGGCCAAATATACGAGTTGAATGGGGATGTGGTGGGAATCACCACCCCTGAATTCTTCAAGTACTTGATGGTGGTAATAATCTCCACAATCCCTCCAGGAATGTGGTATTGCTTTGGTTAACTGTTTTTCTAGGTAGGGGCAATTTCAATGGCTTCCACTTGGCTTTCCTAACATAATAGCCATTACTCCACTTGTCTGGAATCCAATATAGGGGTTCTGCCAGTTGCTGAGTATGTCTATTTTGATTATTCATTCTGGAACTGGGGAAATCACTACAGAATGTGTTTGAGGACCCACTGGACCTCCTGTGAGAAGAAACTGAGCTAAGACTCCATTAATAACCTGACCTCCATGTACCCTACTCTGACTGGTGGCCTATGGTGATGTTTTGGGTCTCCTGGAATTAATGTCAGTTCAGAGCCAGTATCCAGTATTCTCCAAAAAGTCTGATTATTTCCTTTTCACCAGTGAACAGTCACTCTTGTAAAAGGTCGTAGATGCCTTTGGGGGAGGGTGGGAGAAAGATTAACAGTATAAATTTTTGGCAGTGTAGTGAGGTCCTTCTTAAGGGGACCAGTCACCCCTTCATTCAAGGGATTGTGCACCTGTAAATGGCTCAAGTCTGGGAATTGATTGAGGGGCTGTGATTCTCTCTTCTGACGATGGAAGTTAGACTTCTATTTAATTGACCTAGAATTCTGCTTGTACAGATCAAGTAAATACTTAGTAGCTTTCCCATCTATTTCACTCCTAGGGACAACATGACTAAGTAGCCAATGCCATAAGCCTATAAAGTCAGACTATTCTGATCATAGCTTTGACTCTGTTGTCTATCATGGTAATCGTGCCCACCTTGTCTTTGTCTGTTGAGTGCCACCACTTTGTCTCTATTACCATAGGTCCAATCAGCTCCATTGTAGTTAACTGTCTTAATTCAGGTAGGGCAGTTCCCACTGTCAAATCTGACTTACATAAAATAGCAACCACAGCAGTCTTCAAGGATGCTGGGGCTCCCTTCACAAATTTGTTCCTCACAGCTGTGGTAAATGGTGTGTCCTCTGGGTACTCCATGTGTGAGTGTGTGTGTCTAACCTGATAAATCCAATTTAACATGCCAATATACCCAAGCCTTTGGATACCTTCTTCTATAGTATATCAAGGCTGGTCTGGTACATCAACTTGTTTTAGTGTAGGATACCACATATTCCATGCTTCAGCAATCTAACCAAATAAACTATTGGATCCTTTTCTAACCTATCGAGCTGAAACATTGAATGAAGAGCTTAGCGGGGCCATATCAATAAACTCAGACTGATCCAACTTTATGTTCCTTGCACCATTATCCCACACCTTTAATAGTCATTCCCACACATATTCCCCAAGTTTCTGTTTGTACATATTAGAAAATTCAATCAGTCTTTTGGAGTGTAACATACCTCCTCCTGTGTCACACTTTGTACTCACCTTTTGGGGCTTGCTGGAACTTACATCTAGTTATAGGTCTAGAAGGAGGAATGAATGGTGGGGGTGGGTCCTGGGAACATTCAGCAATGTCTTGTAAGGCATCTACTTCAGGCAATGCCCCAGGCGACACCTCCAGCTCCTCCCTTGGGGATATCTCAGACAAAGATGCTTCAGTCACAGCTGGGTTAGTCTCATCAGACTCAGTGAAAGTGATAAGGGTTTTACCCGGGAGGTGGGCTTAGCAGACAAAGATGGAGTAATCTTTTCAAATAGGAGTAAGTGGGTCGTTTCTGCTGGCAGGAGTGATTTAACGGAATTAAGGGGCTCACTGCCCTCAGATTCCTGATTATCTGCCCATACCATCCCCATCTGAAATTTCAGGGTCCCACTTCTTCCCAGTCAATGCCTTCATTTTAACTTCAGACACTATTCTATGTTGGAAATTCAATTACCATTGCAATTCAGCCACTCTTACAGTAAGACTTTGGGTTTAATGTTTGACAACATCACCTCTGTTAGTACAAGAAAGGCTTTCGTTCAGTGCGTAAGTCGAAAATTTTAGGTCTTTTATGCAATGCTTGAGCTGGGACTCTGAAGCCCTGAGTTCATCTCTTTCTTTCACCACTTTGTCTAGCAAAAGTAGGACCAGGCAGCCAGCTTGCCTGTAGAAAAGTATCAAACATGAGATCACCCAGAGCCCTGCTTCTCACCAATGCTTGATCCATTGGTGTTGATATTTTGAGTATTAATATTGCCATCTTATGCTATGGATTAGCAGCACCCTCTTTACTTCTGGAGGCAGAGTCATCAGTGCTTTTAAGACTGGTTAGACTTGAGAATCAATTTAGAAAACTCATCCTTACAATTTTGTTTCTCTAGAATAACTGTCAATAGCAGATGTGTTAGGCTGAGTTCTCTAGAGAAGTAAAGCCGGTGAAGTGCATATATATCTCAGTGAAATGGCTCACACAATTGTGGAGGCCGGCAAGTCCCAAGTCCATGAGTCAGGAATCAGGCTGGAAGCTTATTCTGACTCAAGTAATTGCAGTGTTGATGAACGGCAGGTGAGAGGGTAGGCCACTTGTTCACAGACTGCCGAGACTGATGAATCCATGATTGGCAGGTAAGATGACAGTCTGCTGGCTCACAGATTGTGGAGGCCAACGAATCCCAAGGTCAGCAGGTAAGATGGTAGGCCACTGGGCTCACAGGCTGTGGAGGCTGATGAATCCCAATGTTGGCAGGCAATACAGCAGGCAGCTGGCTCATATCCCAAGAATCAGAGGTCAGAGGCTAACAAGCCAAATGCAGGATCCACAGCAAGCAAATGAGTTTTGCCAGAATGTCCATATATATATGGGATGCAGGTCACATCCCAAGGAAAATCCCGTTACAACTGGTTGGGTGATCACATCAGATCACATCATGGAGGATGACCACATCATTACATATTTGTCATACTACATAATTACATAACTGCCAAACCACTAAGAATCATGGCCCAGCCAAGTTGACACACAAACTTCCCCATCACACATATTGTAAATATTAATAAGCAAATAAGTCTATATGAGTCTTAAATCCAAACTGTAGTCCTCCTTAAGATTGGATCTGAAACAATTGGACTATCCATTATTATGTATACACACATATATACATATATATTTACAGACACAAATTCTTTGATTCCATATTCTGTGTCAAATACATTGATGTTATTTCTATAGCCAACATACCGACTTCCCCGTAATAGGTGTGCCCATAGTAGTTCGTCAACACAGTGTTTTAATAATTTAACAGACTCTCCCTGAGGAAGCTTCATCAGTAGTGAGATTCTAGAGAGTGCTAAACAAATCTGGTAAATGATTTTCTTTTCTTAAAAGAAAAGAAAAATCACTTATTTGATTGAGGTTATATGTCCACAATAGCCATATAACTATGTGTTTGCAAAAGAAGAAGTCAAGTTGATAGAATATAAAAATAAAAAATCAAATCTTTTAGATTTAGTGGACTAGATTGTGGAAGGCTAATAATTATCAATGCAGATAAAAGTATCCACCCAGAGGCTCAGCTGGCGAAATGTTGACCTTCTTCCTTCTAGAAATGTTAGATGGATTTATTTGGCTCAGAGTTGCCTTACACTTAGAAAACCCACAATGACTATTATGTAAATCGATCAATGAATTAATGAATTAATGATGAATTCATATCAAGAAAATCTTGCTGCTTCTAAACCAACAAGGCTTGCTTCACAATCACATTTCTGGTAATTTTTTTTTGTTTCCCTGCAGAGTTATAAACAGCATGCATCTTCTTTCTGTTTACTAAATTAGTTGGTTATAATATCTGCATACCCAAATGCATCTTATAAATGTTTCTATCTATTCATGGTAATAAATTGGGAGGAATCCGTTTTGAACAAGTACCAACAACTGAGCCAGGGTGTCCTGGGAAGGATGGCAGTATGGGAGACCCAGAGCAGAGAACTGTTTGTAGCTGTCAGAATCTGTTAATATCTCTTCTCTCAGATGTTTTCATTCCACCTTCTTCACCTAGAGGTGTGGGGTTGGAATTATAAAAAATGTCTATAGAGAGAAGGGAGAAGATTAAAGATCATATTTTAGGACCTTAACAAAAAGCCATAATGCAAACAAGAAAGCATGAAAACATTTCACAACAGGTAAATAAATAGAGCACTGAAGCCAAAATGGATGTCTGAGATGAATCCCAAGGTACTGCCTTCAGGTTGGGGGCTTGGTTCACAATCTGAACCAACACATCATTTTGCCAAAATTGAAATAAAATTCCAATTGAGGCCCTAAAGCTCAAGCTATTTATCCTTCTGGATCTCTCTGTTCATCATTATTTAAACATTTGTGTTTAATTTTTCAGCAAGATAAAATTAATTAGCCACTTATCACCAACTCTGCTATGGAGGAAAAATGTATAGGTTTTAGAGGGATCTGGTGCTGAACAATTTACATCAGTGGCTCTTTATCATCACATTCATTGCAATAATTATCATCAGTATCATCACTAACATTATATCAGCATTTATTACGTGACTGAGACCATTCTAAGACCCTTACATGAGCCGTATCATTGAATTCTTCATAAAGCTGAATGAGGTGAATGCTATTATTCTTATTTTTAGATGATAAATATGAGGCTTATGGAAGTTAAATGATTTTTCACAAAGCCTCAAGGTTTTGTGTTTTATGGTGCTATGTGTGGTGGTTGGGTCAAGATTTAAACCCAGACATTCTGGGGAAGGAGGAGTATGCAAACCTCACCTGAAGAGCTCAAGTGCACCTGTTCTTTCCCACCTCTGTGATTTTGATCTGACCACCTCCCCATTCTATTTTGGAAATATCTCCATAAGTGTGGTACTGTGACTGATATGCTGGGTTGGGAAGAAATATTAAATCATTAATTTAGATTTCTGACTAAACATCCAAATGACAATTAATTTAAAATGCATAAATTCACACGAAAGGAACGGATGAGAAGAACAATGAACAAGAGATGACAATACAGTTTTGGAAGATGGAAAGAGATGGTGCTCAGGAAATAAGAGAAAACCAACATGAGAGGACAGCAATGAAAAATGTGACACTTGCACCCTAAGATCCAGTAAAGGTACAGAAACTGGAGTCTCCAATTACCACGGAGAGTGAATCTGAGACAACTGGCTAAAATACAGAGTTGTTTGATAAGTCTAACCATGCACAGTCAGATGATTGCCCTACCCCATGGAAGATCAGTGGTATATTGGGCAGAGAAGTCAAATCCAAACGCTTCAGTCTTTAGTTCACTAGGCACAGTAAAGTTGAGGGTGAGGTGTTGGCCTGAAAATGGGGTGCCAAGTGAAAAGCTTCATGTATGTTGAAAATCTCAGTCACCCATTCTGTCCTGTCCCCACGATTCTGGTGAACAGGTGAAAATGCTCCAGGCAGGAGCCTGAAGGAATCATCTCTGGAGAAACTGCCAATTGTGGGTTCATCAACAAAACTTTAGTTCCCTGCCTGATATCCGAACAGTGAATCCAACACTGACAAGGACTTTCTATGCACAAATGACTTTCAATCAGCCTTTCAGAGTCACATGCTTAAACATTGTTTGCCAAGATGACTAGCATTAAAAAAAATCCTCCAACAAGAAGGACTGATACACAAAGAAACAACCAAGAAGCAAAGAGGGAAACTTAAAATATCCTACAATCAATACCCTCAGAGAGATAAAATATGACAGCTGTTAAAATTGCTAGAAAACAGGAATAACAAGAGAGTAAGATAGAGCTTGTTAAAAATTAATATGTTGGGTGAAATTTAAATAAACATTTCTAGAGGCTGGAGGAGAAATGGAACAATGCCTCCAAAATTCTGAGAGAAATTATTTTCGATTTAAATTTCTACACTTCTAGATTCTATATAGTTAAGTCAAAGGGACTATAATTTAAGGCCAATGAAGAAAAAGAATGAAGAATCACAAATCTAACACAGAAGAGTGGCAGGGAATCCTTGGACAACTGTTGTTCCATAGGTTAGGGAACAACCAGAACAATGTAGAGCAGACCAGACTAGTGTAGGATAGATGACTGAGAGATGATGGTCTCCAGGAAATGGTGGATGGGGGAAGAAAGTGAAAAAGAAAAAGAAAAACTATTATTCAATGTTCTTGAGTATTCGGGGGGAAAAAAAGTATTGCTAGATGCTTGACTGATATATTGAAATGTTTGTGGAAAAGTGATAGGTGCATGTAAAAATAAGTAAAGAAGGGAAATTGCTTACTAACTTCAAGACTAACAGAAAAGGACATATAACCCCAGAACTTTTTTGGCTTAGTAATAAACAATAATTTTATATTCATAATTTAAACATGGTACAGTAGTTAAGACCTCAGGCTGTTAATCAAAAAGTCAGCAGTTTGAATCCACTAGCCACTGTTTGGAAACCCTATGGGACAGTGCTACTTTGTCCTATAGGGTCCGTATTAGTCAGAGTTGTCTTGAAAGCAATAGGGTCTTTTTTTATGGTGTTTAACCCTCAGTGATGACATTACTATGTAATCAAAGGCTTGGATAGTAGTATAGGGAATTAAATCTTCAACGACTGTATAGCAGAAGTCAATAGAACATGTTTAGAGTTAAGAAATAAATGAACAAATGTCTAATGATATTATTCAGAAATAAAATTTGGAAGCAAATAAGAATGAAACATAATAGAAGTGAAAACTTTCTCTGAGGAACAGGGATTGGATACGTGAAGGCTACAGCAAGAAAAAGCTAGATCGCTTTTCTTTTTTTATTTTTATTCAACAAAGTTTATTATTTAGATTTAGATCCTTTTGAGGTTTACAGAATAATTGCACAGAAAGTACAGAGTTCCTATATACTCCTCCCCACTCAGCCCCAGTTTCTCCTATTATTGACATATTTCTAATATTATTCTCCTATTAATTAATCACATTAGGGTGCATTTGTTACAATTGATGAACCAGTAACAATATATTATTATTAACTGATGCCCATAGTTTGAGTCAGTTTCTTTGTAAGACTTTAAGTACATGAGATCCAAACTATAAAACAGTATTACCATAATCATTGTGTATCCATTTCATCAATTTCTTTTATTTGTAGAAGAGCTAAAATGAATAGCATCTTAGATTCTACATAAAAGTTGTTGTTTGAATTGTTTACATATAATCAATCAATTGACTGCTTTGTATACATGGTCCTGGATCTCCAACTATTTTGAAATTTTTGGATGAATGGAACTATGAATACTTAGTATCTTATCCAGAATTTTATCACCTCTTACCACCCATATCTCAGATATTTGCAACTCTTTCAAATCCTACAGCTAGTCTGCATTTACCTACAGACTGTGTAAATTAATTTTTTTGAATTTTAGAAAGTATTTATCTCATCTCTCCAGATAGATGTTAAGTTTCTCAGGGAAAGTGTTGGGGATTTTATTTCACTTTATTTTTTCCTCCCCACCAGGGCTTAGTACTCTGCTCTTTTCATGGTTAAAAACAAAGAGAAATTAAAACAAGAAAACAAAAACAATAAAAAAAAGCCTCTACATTTTAATTCTAGAAAAATCAGATTTTGTTCTGAATCTGACTCTTATGCTGTATGTCTAGGAAGTAACATTAAACTCCAGTGATCCATAGTTTAGTTATTTCTTTCTGCACTGGGGTTCAGAGACATTGTGAAAATTAAATCAGATCATGCACACTTATGTGTTTTGTAGCTAAGAAATTGTACAGGTGCATCATTATGATAGGCAATTAAAAAATATGTATATATGAAACTCTTTTGTTTCATTTTCTTTCAGTTGTGAGGTGTTGTTTTCGTTAGCTGCCATTGAGTTGACTCTGACTCATGATGACCTTACGTACAACAGAACAAAGCGTTACTCAGTTTTGCCTCATTCTCAAAATCTCCAGCATGTCTGAGTCCATTGTTGTGGCTACTGTGCCACTCCATCTCACCAAGGGTCTCCCACAACCTTGTTGGTCCGCTGCTTCACCAAACATGATGTTTTCGTCTAGGGACTGATCTCTTCTGATGATCTTTTCAGAACTAGAGACTCAGACAAAGTTCTGTTGTGATCCATAAGGTTTTCACCGGCTAATTTTTGGAAGTAGATCATCACACCTTTCTTCCTTAGTCTGGAAACCCTGCTGAAACTTCTCCACCCTGGGTGACCATGCAGGTATTTGAAATACAAGTGACATAGCTTCCAGCATCATAGGAACACACAAGCCACCAAATTACAACAAGCTGACAAACAGGTGGTGGAACTGTGTAGTAAGTCACTAGAAAAGAAAACAAACAAACAAACGAGGGAATATTCTAGGCTCACCTGGCACAGAAAGTAGGAAATAATAAAACCAACCCAATAATTTTAACCCAGTTTTAGTAACTTTTCTATAAATAAGTTACATATTTTTAGACAAAATAAAGCTAATAACTTGAAATCAAAATCCTAAGTACTAAAATGATTATTTTAGTCTTAATATTAGTAGGAACTAAAGAAAAGAAAACTGAAATTATATATCATTCATTATAATGTTGCCAATTCTTTAGGTGTATATTTTCGGTTAACTAGCACAAAAATTTTGAAATATTTACCACTAATTTTATTTTAAAAGTGAGGAAATTAAAATTCAGAGACTCTAAAAAATTTAGCATGTGTGTAAATAGTGTAAGAGTCAACATTAGAGTGCAAGTCTACAGGACAAAAAAGTATATTTGACCACTACTGGAACTGTAACAGAATAATCTACTAGAATAATAATTTGTGTTTTGTTCTAGTATGCTGAAAAAAACTAGAGATATTTTTCTCTCTCGCAATACTTGTCCCTACCTCTCCAGAAAAGTAATCAACGTTAGCCTTAGGAAAACTCTGGTTTCTCTGCCTCAGGACATTTGCCAAATGTCTTTGTTTTTGAAAGTACCTTAGTCTTTTCAGTAATGAACCTTGGTATTCCAAGGGTCCCAAATATTGAGGAAGGTGGGAGCAGCCCAACTCTGAGGGTGGGGAGAGACTTACCTCTCTGCGTGCTGAAAAAGTGGGTTAAGAAAGTTTCTGGGGTGTTGGAGACCTTGGCCCCAAGTTCACATAGAGCACCAGGTAGGGGAAGGGCTGTATGATATGCCTGGCTA
This sequence comes from Trichechus manatus latirostris, assembly GCF_000243295.1. NCBI lineage: Eukaryota > Metazoa > Chordata > Mammalia > Sirenia > Trichechidae > Trichechus > Trichechus manatus. Next base: position 3,884,396 of record NW_004444144.1, read on the forward strand.
GTCTGCACACTGAGGGCACCTATGATAGACACCACTTATATTCTATGACATCGTATTCTCCTTTTCTTCCAGGCACATGGAGGGTTATAATTCTTTAAACTTCGAAGTTATATATGTCCCTTTCACTTGTTGTGGCTAATGAAAGGTGAGCAGGAGTGCTAAGTGTCACTTCCTGTCTGAAACATTTAATGGTCAGTGTTTGACTCTCTTGTCTTGATCAGATTGCCACGTAGATATGTTCATCAACAAAGAGAAGGGAGGGAGTCAAATGTAAATTATCTCTCCTTCTACTCTTCCGCAGGCTATTTCAAAGTAGTACTTCTTGCAATGTGTGTGACAAAGAGAAACCATACTTTGGAGTAGTCCATGGAATAGAGGAAGGAGAAATAATTTATGTTTGGCTTCTTTCCTTCTCCCTGTTGCCCACTGGCCAAAGCTGATCCCATTAGGGGCTAACTTCATCGTACTGGTTTGTATTATCTTAATCTGACCTTTAAGAGGTCGCATAGGAGCCATATCCCACACCTCATAGTGTAAAGTTTTAGTTAAATCTGAAATTGAAAAAGCAACAGGAAGGTCATTCACCAGAGATAGACAAAAGAAATTGTGGACATATGAGAAGACATGCAAGGTTTGTTTTCTACTAAAAGAGCCCTGACAATGTCTATCCATTGGAATTTCAGAATTCTTATGAAGCCAGTGACTGCTGCTATGTTTCCCATTCTTCTTCCTCTGAAAGCAAATGCTGTATGGTTTTCATCCTGTTCCTATTTCACTTTGTATACTGGTTTATTATAAGCTGATAACTTGTTTTTTTAGTTCATAATCCTCTGAGCAGGAGAACTCACATCTAGACAAGTTATAAACAACACCTTGCCTCTCGTGGATATGCTGGACTTTTGGATTGTCTCCCTTGAAGAGCAGTTGAATATAAACCAAATATAGAATGTCCGGAAGACTAAATTGTGGTAGGTACACTAATATTGATTCCCTTTTACTTCTGGATGCATGAAGAATTATACTTCCCTGAGTAGTTGAAGTTAGGCATGGCCATGTGACTAGTTCTGGCCAAGGATATTGAGTAGAGGTGTGGGTGTCTTTTTCAAACTATATCATTCACTATGTCACTGCTCTTCCTCCTCCTGCCACAGTGATTGTGACCAAGGAAGCACATGTTAAGATTGGGATGTCATAGTTTGTTTGAAAATCTGTTATCCTGGGTCCCAGAATGACCTCGATGGATAGAGATCTATGGCTTATCTCATTAAATACATAGTGTGAAAGAGAAATGAATCTTTGTTATTTTCAGCCACTGAGAGTTTGAGGTTGTTACCTTAGGTTTTTCTAAGTGATTGGGGTTGTTACCTAGCTTCTCCTGACTAATACAATATGCAAAAGACACCATTCCACTGTGATGATCCAAGTTAGGCTTTTTGTTACTCCAGTGTGGACTCTGAGACAGTTTTAATTTGACTTAGATTTTTAGAAAAAAACAAAGGTGACTTTTTTTACTCTCAATTATAATTGATCAAACTTTTACTCATAAATAAGTGCCTTCTCTGATAAGGAAAGAAAAAAAGTTATGATGAGGTATTTCTTTTTTTCTGTTGCATGTTCCTTAATCTAATTACTACTTGTGTTGAGCATAATATTTTTAACCCAGTGTAGTGCAACAGATGCATAAAAGTGATTTTCAAAGGTGAAGTTGGTATACTGCCGCTCACCCCTCCAACTTGCTTACAGAAATAAGTGTTCTGTCCCCAGGTTTTTCAGACTATTTGTTCCACACTAATAGCTTGGAAACATGACTTCTGGAAGTAATTTACTTAAACAATAAATCCTTATTACTGCTTTCCACATGGAAACATGGCATCTGAGCTAGACATTGGGTGTTTCTGAACGACGTAGTCTATTACATAGCAAGGATAAATGGGGTCTCTTCATTTCTCTGACCCTCAGCACTTGTGGACCTTTGATCTTTCCATGTTACCCCAGACTCTGCTATACAGGAGCCCAGGATGACTCCCCAGGTCACTAATCAAATGGAAATTTTCAAAAGTATGCTTGGAGATTTGGTTTTCCACCCAAGACTGGGCCAAATACTTTCTTTAAATCCCTGGGAGTTCCCAGTGGGAGAAAAGTGCTTCTAATGACTAGAAGGTTATGACTGTTTCGCTCATTTATAAACATCTTACTACCAAGCAAAAAATATGGATGTGGTCTCCTCTTCTACTTTCCTTACTACATTTAATGCAAATCATTTATAATTGATTTTCCTCCATAATATGGACTGCTGTTTTAAGTTAAACTTGATTCAAACAGAAATACAAACACCTCGGAGATGGGGCCAAGATGGCAGAGTAGTAAGAAAACTATAAAGACTCAGCAAATACAATATCAACAACAATGAAAAAGATAAAAATGAAGTACATAAAGAAAAATGATTCAACACAGGAAATTAAGTAGAACAAAGAAACTGAAAAATACACAAAAAAGACATCAAAATGACAGCACTAAACTCATACCTATCAATAATTATCCTGAATGTAAATGGACTAAATGCACCAATAAAGAGACAGAGAGTGGCAGATTGGATAAAAAAACACGATCTGTCTATATGCTGCCTACAAGAGAAAACCTTTGACTTAAAGTCACAAACAAACTCAAAGGACATAAAAAAATATCAAACAAATAACACTCAAAAAAGAGCAGCAGTGGCAATATTAATCTCTGACAAAATAGACTTTAAAGTAAAGTCCACCACAAAGGATAAGGAAGGACACTATAT
>NW_004444144.1:3887887-3903495 GCF_000243295.1 Trichechus manatus latirostris
TCTAGAAACTCACTACCTATCTAAACTAGTACAAACAGAGGTAGAACAACTAAATAAACCTATAACAAAAGTAGAGATTGAAAAGGTAATTAAAAAGTCCCAGCAAAAAGAAGCCCTGGCCCAGACAGTTTCGCTGGAAAATCCTACCAAACTTTCAGAGGAGATTTAACACCACTACTACTAAAGGTATTTCAGAGCATAGAAAATGATGGAATACTCCCAAACTCATCCTATGAAGCCAGCATAACCCTGATACCAAAACCAGGTAAAGATAACACAAAAAGAAAATTACAGACCAATATCCCTCATGAACATTGGCGCAAAAATCCTCAACAAAATTCTAGCCAATAGAATTCAGCAACATATAAAAAAATAATTCAGCATAATCAAGTGGGATTTATACCAGATATGCAGGGATGGTTCAACATCAGAAAAACAATCAATGTAATCCATCACATTAATAAAACAAAAAACAAGAACTACATGACCTTATCAATCGATGCAGAAAAGGGATTTGAAAAAGTCCAACACCCATTTATGATAAAAACTCTCCACAAAGTAGGAATAGAAGGGAAATTCTTCAACAGCTAACATCATCCTAAATGGAGAGAGTTTGAAAGCATTCCCCTTGATAACAGGACCCAAACAAGGATGCCCTTTATCACCACTCTTATGTAACATCTTGCTGGAGTTCCTAACCAGAGCAATTATGCTAGAAAAAGAAATAAAGGGCATTGAAATTGGTAGGAAGGAAGTCAAAGTAACTCTGTTTGCAGATGATATGATCTTATACACAGAAAACCTCAAAGAATCCATAAGAAAACTACTGGAACTAATAGAAGATTTCAGCAAAGTTTCAGGATACAAGATAAACATACAAAAATCAGTTGGATTCCTCTATACCAACAAACAGAACTTCAAAGAGAAAATCACCAAATCAATACCATTTACAAGAGCCCCCAAGAAGATAAAACACTTAGCAGTAAATCTAACTAGAGACATAAAAGACCTATACAATGAAAACTACAAGACACTACTGCAAGAAACCGAAAGAGACCTGCATAAGTGGAAAAACATAGCTTGCTCATAGATAGGAAGACTAAACATTGTGAAAATGTCAATTCTACCCGAACCGATCTACAGATACAATGCAACCTGAACCAAATACCAACGACATTTTTTAATGAGATGGAGAAACAAATCACCAACTTCATATGGAAAGGGAAGAGGCCCTGGATAAGTAAAGCATTACTCAAGAATAAGAACAAAGTGTGAGGCGTCACACTACCTGATTTTAGAAACTATTATACTGCCACGGTAGTCAAAACAGCCTGGTAGTGGTACAACAACAGCTTCATAGACCAATGGAACATAATTGAGAATCCAGAAGTAGATTCATCCACTTATGAACAGCTGATATTTGACAAAGGCCCAAAGTCTGTTGATTGGGGAAAAGACAGTCTCTTTAACAAATGGTGCTGGCATAACTGAATATCCATCTGCAAAAAACTGAAACAAGACCCATACCTCACACCATGCACAAAAACTAACTCAAAATGGATCAAAGACCTAAACATAAAATTGAAAATAATAAAGATCCTGGTAGAAAATAAGGACTAGCTAGGGTCCCTAAAACATGGCATAAACAGAATATGAACTATAAGTAACAATGTACAAACACCAGAAGAGAAACTAGATAACTGAGAGCTCCTAAAAATCATACACTTATGCTTGTGGGGAAAACTTTTTGGTTATGACAAATCTAATCAGCTTCTAATCTGTAAAATCTACAAGGGACTGCAAAACCTCAACCACAAAAGGACAAATAACCCAATTAGAAAATGGGCAAAGATACGAATAGGAACTCACCAAAGAGCACATTCAGGTGGCTAACAGACACATGAAGAAATGCTCACAATCATTAGCCATTAGAGAAATGCAGATCAAAACCACAATGAGATACTATCTCACCCCAACAAGGCTAGCATTAATCCAAAAACACAAAATAATAAATACTGGAGAGGTTGTTGAGAGACTGGAACACATATACACTGTTGGTGGGAATGTGAAATGGTACAACCACTTTGGAAATTGATTTTGCACTTCCTTAAAAAGCTAGAAATAGAAGCACCGTATTATCCAGCAATCCCGCCCCTTGGAATGTATTCTAGAGAAATAAGAGCTGTCACATGAATAGACATATGCACAACCTGGTTCATTGAAACACTGTTCATGATAGCAAAAAGATGGAAACAACCTAGGTACCCATCAACGGACAAATGGATAAACAAATTATGGTATATCCACACAATGGAATACTATGCACAATAAAGAACAACGATGAAGCCGTGAAACATCTTATAACATGGAGGAATCTGGAAGGCATTATGCTGAGTGAATTTAGTCAGTCACAAAAGGACAAATATTGTATAAGACCACTATTATAAGAACTCAAGAAAAGGTTTAAACACAGAAGAAGACATTCTTTGATGGTTACGGGGGTGGGGAGGGAGGGCGAGGATTATTTACTAACTAGATAGTAGATAAGAATTATCTTAGGTGAAGGGAAGGACTGCACTCACTACAGGGGAGTTCAGCACAAACGCACTAAACCAAAGCTAAGAAGTTTCCGGAATACAACCAAACACTTCAAGGCACAGGGTAGCAGGGGCAGGGTTCTGCGTACCATGCTTTCAGTGGACATCTTGGTCAGTTGGCATAACAAAGTTTATTAAGAAACTGTCCTGCATCCTACTTTGGTGAGTGGCGTCTGGCGTCTTAAAATCTTGCAAGTGGCCGTCTAAGATGCGTCAATTGGTCCCAACCCACCTGGAGTAAAGGAGAATGAAGAACAACAAAGTCACAAGGAAAATATTAGCCCAAGAGACAGAAAGGGCCACATAAACCAGAGACTGCATCAGCCTGAGACCAGAAGAACTAGATGGTGCTTGGCTACCACCAATGACCCCTGACAGGGAACAAAAGAGAGTCCCAGATGGAGCAGGAGAAAAGTGGGGTGCAGAACTAAAATTCTAGTAAAAATCCAGACTTAATGGTCTGACTGAGACTGGAGCAAACCCAGAAAGCATGGCTCCTGGACTCTGTCAACCCAGAACTAAAATAATTCCCGAGGCCAACTCTTCAGACAAAGATTAGACTGGACTATGGGACATAAAATGATACCGGTGAAGAGTGTGCTTCTTAGCTCAAGTAGGTATATGAGACTAAATGGGCAGCTCCTGTTCGGAGTTGAGATGAGAAGGCAGAGAGGGTCAGGAGCTGGTTGAATGGACACGGGAAATCAGGGGTGGAAAGGAGGAGTGTGCTGTCACAGTATAAGGAGAGCAGTTAGGGTCACATAACAATGTAGGTATAAATTTTTGTATGAGAGACTGACTTGAATTGTAAACTTTCACTTAAAGTACAACAATAATATAAAAAAATAAACATAAAAAGAGTTACAGGAACATTCCAAAATGTAACTATTGTGGATCAGTATCAGACCCCAAATTCCACAGAGATAGCTTTTGCTTTTGATTTCTTTCTTTATGCGGCTTATAAAAATAGAAATGTCAGTGCTTCTCACACTCTCTGTAAATACCTCTCTCACTCAAGTCCCATGCTATAATGGTGTTGGAATGGAAAAAGAATTGAGAAAAGGAGGTGTGTTCAGAGGACGGGGGTTATGAGAATGGCCACGAGGGATCCCAAAGTGGATCATTCCAATGAGGAAGAAAGGAGAGGGAGTTAAAATGATAAAACTAAATGAGCATCCTGCAGTCCCTGAATCTTCATTCTTTGCATTGAACTGCTCAGTGTTTCAAGTAGTTGACCTGTGCTTTCAGGACAAGACCATGTGGAGGTGAATATTTCATGATGGCATTTGCCAAAGAACACTGTACTGGATTATTTGACATTCAAAATAGAAATATGAATCATTAGTTACGAGTGGTATCTGGATATTGCTCAGAAAGGCTACCTTGGGGCTTTAGTTTTCAGGTAGAAAAATAATTTTTGAGAGTTTAGTGAAAGTTGTTCTCCTTACCAGAATTGACTCACGTTAACCAAGCCTTAAATGAATGTGTTTAACTAAAGGGCTTACTTATTGATTTCGTATAGGAAATAAAAGAACTGTCAGTATTGAAATTCTTGAACAAACATACCCGTCTCAATCTATCCCTGTGATCATTTACGTGAGATGCAAATTCACATATGATGAGCACAAAATTAAAATAAAGTGATAGACAAATTATGCAATGATTAAAATTGATGGTGGTGTTCATCTTGTCAAAAATTACATTCTCAAAATTATGACTGGAATACTGAAAAATAATTTGGCTAACATATCCCATCTCAACAGTAATGACACGGGCACTGTCATTTTGTGCCTCTGTGATTTTTTTTTTTTTTCCCTTTCTTTCTTGATTTTCAAAGCTGTTCACTCACCTTCAGACTGGTGTACTCCAGATTTGGTTACGATTCTGGTAGATTTTTATGCCTCTTTAAAATACCTCTTTATTATTTATGTTTTTGGCACTTCATGTATACATTTTTCATCTTTTTCATGAATTTGTGGAGTTGCCTCTTTGTATTTCCCTAGTACTGACAACGGTTTCTTTTTATTCCAAGCTATCATCATGTCTCAGCTAAATTGTAACAAAAAACCTTCTGAACATTTTCCCCACAACCATATTTACTTTTCTTTTTTCTAATTATCTATAAATAGGGAGAAGTGTCTTTCCCACTCCTGATAGTTCTTTATACGTCAAGGTATGTTCATTAGTTTAACACTCCTGGCTTCTCTCTGCTCCATCTCCCATTCCTTTTTTAGGTGAGTGACTTACCAGTTTGGTAAAGCTGGAATAAATAAACTGAGCATGCTCAACTTTTGAGAATGTGTTTCCTTAGAAAGCAGCTATTCTTTGCTTCTCCACATCATGTCTTTTTCTTTGTTTTGTATTGTTTTTAACCTGTGCAGGACTCCAAACAGTGTCTGTGTCTCGATTAGTAATTCACCATAATTATGCATTAATTTAGCTGATCCATTTTGCTATCATACTGAACTAGATGCTCTAATTTACTTTATCATTAATTAAGTGATTTTTGTTTCCTACGTGTACTGCTATTTATTCTCTTCTCCAACTTGTTGAGAACTTCAATGAGAAAGAGAAGTAATATTTATGGGTACTCATGAAGACTCCTAAAATTCGCATTAGAAGACTGGGAAATACTGCCTTAATTTAACGGCACGGAGAGAAAGACAGACTAAGTTCTAAGTCTAAAATTCCCTTAAATTAAAAATGTGATCTTGGGAAACACTTTATTTCTCTGGGAATCAATCTCTCCATTGTAACATGAAGTAGATTAGGATGGATGGTTTCTAAGAAGCAATTAGCCCGTGAGTAATTTATGATTTTTCATGAATTGATCAACTCAAGATAATTGAGGTATAGAGGCATATCAATAGCCTTAGGTAATATATCGGGGGATAATTTCTCTAGGCCACGTTAAAGGTTCCCATCTCATGTCTTTTATAATAGCTTTATCTCAAATCAATGTCTTTCATTTCTTAACTACTGTGAAAATCTTTTAGGCTTCGCATGGATCATTTTATACCTTAACATTCCAATCATATGACCTTCTCATCACAATAGTATTTCCTCTACCCCACTCTCCTAGTCTTACACGCATAGACATAATTTTTCTTGACTGTGTCATCATCAGGAAATATACAACGTCTGAAATCTGATCATTATGTCCTATCCTCACAGCATATCTCCCACTTTAACACTTTCTTGACCTCACTGAAACCCATGGACTTTACTATTTAAAAATTTTTCCCCCTATAATCCCTTCATATATTCACTACCCTCTTTACCCTCTGCTGTTGTTGTTGCTGTTAGATGCTGTCTAGTCAGTTCCAACTCATAGCAACCCTGTATACAACAGAACAAAACACTGCCCTGTCCTGCGCCATCCTCACAATCATTGTTATACTTGAGCCCATTGTTGCAGCCACTGTGTCAATCGATCTCACTGAGGGTCTTCCTCTTTTTCACTGACCCTCTACTGATAACATGTCCAAAGTATGTGAGATGAAGTCTTACCATCGTTGCTTCTAAGGAGCAATTCTGGCTGTACTTCTTCCAAGACAGATTTGTTTGTTCTTCTGGTAGTTCATGGTATTTCAATATTCTTCACCAACACCATAATTCAAAGACATCAATTATTCTTCAGTTTTCCTTATTCATTGTCCAGTTTTCATATGCATGTGAGGAGATTGAAAACGTCATGGCTTGGGTCAGGCATCCCGTAGTCCTTAAAGTGACATCTTTGTTTTTTAACACTTTAAAGAGGTCTTTTGCCACACATTTGCCCAATGCAATGCATTGTTTTATTTCTTGACTGCTGCTTCCATGGGCATTGATTGTGGATCCAAGTAAAATGAAAGCCTCGGCAACTTCAATCTTTTCTCTGTTTATCATGATGTTGCTTTTTGGTCCAGTTGTAAGGATTTTTGTTTTCTTTATGTTGAGGTATAATCCATAGTGAAGGCTATAGTTCTGATGTACATTAGTAAGTGTTTCAAGTCCTCTTCACTTTCAGCGATCAAGTTTGGGTCATCTGCATATTGCAGCTTCAATTTCACAATCCACCATAATTATCACCTGATTGCAAATACTTTTTTGTTCCTAAAAAAAATCTGGTAAATTTCAAACTTGATTAAACGTATAGAGACTAGTCTCACTTTAAATTCATCACCAAAACTTTAATGTGATAACATTTTGTGGAGATAGCATTTCACTTCTCTAGTACACCTCTTTCTCTATAACCTAAAACAATTCATTAATATTTTCTCTTAATTCCTCCAATTATATAAGCCTCTTTCTTTTTTCCTCAACTCTCAGCTGATTCAGGAGCTGTCTTATCTTCCCAACACTAAATATCCCACCTTATGTTCATCTTTACGTTCATCTTCACCTTTTCTATCTAATTCCCCTTCTGTTCGAGTGAATAAACTGTCCTTCCTTGATCTTATTAAAGGGTCCCTGGGTGCTGCACATGGTTAAGCACTTGACTCCTAGCTGACAGGTTGGTGGTTTGAACCCACCCAGAGATTTCTCAGAAGACAGGCCTGAAAATTTGCTTCTGAAAGGTCATAGTCTTGAAAACACTACGAAGCAGTTCTACTCTGAAAGACAAGAGGTCGTCATGAATCAGAATCCATTCAACCTGATGGCAACTAACAACAACAACAATGACCCTATGAAAAGTCATCCAGTCTTCTTGTGTTTGGAATCACATCTATTGTGGCATTTTCAAAGATTCTTTTCTTCAATTATTCCTTTTCTCTTCTGCATCTTTAATACATCCTTCTCTTTCCAATAGCCTATAGACATGCATCAAGTATTTCACTTTACAAACAACAATTAAAACAGTAACACAAAAGTCTCTTTTGAGCCAACATTTCCTCCCAGCAGTGACCCACCCTTCACAGCAAAAACCTTTTGAAAGTCGTCTCTGGGTGTTAGTGCCACTTTCTCACCGCGGTAGTCCCAATAGTCAGTCAAGTACATACTCTGTCAACTTTCTCTCCTGAATATGCATCCAAACTACTTATGTCTTTTACCTCCTACGTTATTGCTGTTAGGTGACGTTGAGTTGATTTTTGACTCATGTTGCTGTTAGGTGCCGTCGAGACGGTTCCAACTCCTAGCGACCCCTTGTACAACAGAATGAAACACTGCCCTGTCCTTTGCCTTCCTCACAATTGCTGTTATGCTGGAGCCCATTGTTGCAGCCACTGTGTCAGTCCATCTTGTTAAGGGTCTTCCTCTTTTTCACTGACCCTCTACTTTACCAAGCATGATGTCCTTCTTCAGGGACTGATCCCTCCTGATAACACGTCCAAAGTTTGTGAGACATAGTCTTGCTATCCTTGCTTCTAAGGAGCGTTCTGGTTGTACTTCTTCCAAGACAGATTTGTTTGTTCTTTTGGCAGTTGGTGGTATGTTCAGTATTCTTCACCAACACCACAATTCAAAGGCATCAGTTCTTCTTCAGGCTTCCTTATTCATCATCCAGCTTTCAATGCATATGAGGTGATTGAAAACACTATGGCTTGGGTCAGGCGCACCTTAGTCTTCAAGGTGACATCTTTGCTTTTCAACACTTCAAAGAGGCATTTTGCCGCAGATGTGCTCATTGTAATGTGCCTTTTGATTTCTTGACTGCTGCTTCCACGGGTGTTGTTTGTGAATCCAAGTAAAACGAAATCCTTGACAACTTCAATCTTTTCTCCGTTTATCATGATGTTGATTATTGGTCCAGTTGTGAAGATTTCTATTTTCTTTAGGTTGAGGGGTAATCCATACTGAAGGCTGTGGTCTTTGATCTTCATCAGCAAGTGCTTCAAACCCTCTTCACTTTCAGCAAGCAACCTGCGTTACGCAGATGACACAACCTTTGACTTATAGCAACTACTATTTTACTCCAAGCTATCATGAGTCTCATCTATATTATAAAAAAAAAAAAAAACCTTCTGAAAAAGTTTCCCACAACCATATTTGCTTTTTTTCTGATTATCTACAAGATAGAGTCAACTTCTTTTAAATAAAAGTGTGGTCATGTCACTCCCCAATTTAGTTCATTTTAGAGCCTTCATATTACACTAAAGATAAAATCTGCTAGTTTAACATGACTAAACGACAATAATCTGCCTAGTATCATACTGCTCATACCTCCACTGTCTATGCCATGTTTATCCTTGCCTTCTGTTATTCTAAGATCTGCTAAAGTCCTTTAGGACTCAGGGACTTCACACAGGCTGTTTTTTATGCCTTGGAATATTTTTCCTTGCTTTGTCTTATTCATGCTTCTTATCTTGGCTTAAATGTCTCTTCCTTAAGGAAGTCTTCTTTGAACACATAGGCTTAAATTACTTGTATACCAGTTGCCATAGAGTTAACTCCAACTCTTGGCAGCTCATGTGTCAGGGTAGAACTGTGCTCCATAGTCTTTTCAATGGCCTATTTTTCAAAAGTAGGTGCCCAGTCTTTTCTTCTTAATTATCTCTGGGTGGAATCAAACTGCCAATCTTTCAGTTAGTTGCTGAGTGTGTTAATTGTTTGCACCATCCAGGAACTTCAGATTCCTTGTATAGCACTTTGTATTTGCTTTATTATTACGTACATAATTATAACTTAATATTTACTGATTATATCACTAGTTTCTATCCAATTCATCAGGCTATAAGCATCATGTAAAAAGGTATCACATTGGAAGTGTTTACTCTGTATCTCCATTCCTTGGAATCAGTTTGCTCTCATTAATTATTCACTGAATGAGTGAAAGCATGAACAAATAGAAGGAAAAAAATAAGAAGATGAATCTTTCATTTATGGAGCATCTCTATGTACTCAGCACTTTGGTTGACTTATTTTCTCTTCCAGGAAACTAAGTTTCAGCAAATCTAATAAACTGATTAAGATTACATGATACCTAGCAGAGGAGGAAGGGTTTGAACTTTGATAGTTGTGGTTGTAAATGCAAACTATTAGGCTGGTGGAATCTTCAATTCTTCCTACAATCTATTCCTTTGGACAGTCTCCTATTATGAACCTCCAAGTGGCAACTGCTGGCAATAATTATGCTATATATCTGCTCCTTAGGTACTGACATTCTTTCTAAAATTTATTTGGTTCCTGATCTCTGACGTCCTGGAGAAATCAGTCATTTCCATACCTATGCTCAGATAATTCAGCTCATCTTCCACCAATCACTCCACACATTTTACATACTTAGTAATTGTTAGTTTACTTCTTACTCTCCGCAAATACTCATTGTATGATTCATTGCTTTAGTAAGGATATCCTATTTTCTTCTGATCTGAAAGTCTCTGGAATGCAAGGATGATATAGGAGAGCAATACTGGATCTTTTTATGGATAGTCTATTTCTTTGTTTGCCCCGTCTGGCCTCACAGAGAGTGCAAGAGTTAAAGTCACAACAGACCACTGTAGAAAATGGCACAGGCAGTAAAAGTCAGCAGAAATTGCTTGCTGCCCTGCTGCAGGGCCTTTAGGATTATTATTATAAACTGTGACTATATATATGCTTATGTGCTCTTATAAATACGTCACATGTAAATGTTTTTCTGGAAGGATGGAAGAGCTGAATCAATGTATGACCATTTTTTCTCCTGTCAGAAGCAATAGAATTTTTATTAGCATGATTTCCATTACTCAGCACTGACTGTGGTATCTCTGATCAAACTAATTAGAAATAGTTACACTTTGCACTATGAGATATATCAAATTTATTAGAGAAAATTATGTATGTGCACTCATGGCAAATAAATAGGGATATTAAATATAAAAGTATGACATTTATGTCACTGCTTGGAGTGAGGAGGCATTCTAATTAGATAGTGAATGTTCTTAAAGTATAGATTTTCCTATGTAGATTGTACTGTTCTTCTAAAGCTACGATTGTTACTAGAACTTAAATGCACAAAGAAGGGCAAAGTTTTGAGCAATCAAGTCAGAATCTGTATTTATTGGCCAATGGCTATGTGTCTTCACCAGATTCTGTGATGAGGGAAATGTGTTCCAGGCATTGAGAACTTTTTTAATATACTTGGTGGACAAACCCAACGCATTGCCGTCAAGTTGATTCCAACTCAGGTCGACCCTATAGGACAGAGTAGAGCTGCCCCATAGGGTTTTCAATACTGTAATCTTTACAGAAGCAGACTGTTACATCTTTCTTCTGTGGAGCAGCTGGTGGGTTCAAACTACCAACCTTTCCGTTAGCAACAGAGCACTTAACCACTGTGACACTAGGGCTCCTTACTTGGTGGAAAAGGGTTACTCTAATTAGTGAGCACAGGTAGTCCCTGACATACGACAGGTTCCGTTTCAATGACTCCATTGTAGGTCTTTTCCGATGTAAGTTGAATACTGCTTTTTTCTTTTTCTTTTTCATTATTATTATTTTTTATTATCAGTATTTTTATAAATTCCATCTTTGTCCATGGGGATTGGAAACATTACATATAAACATTTGTGGGTGAACATCTGAGAATAATAATACCAGCAAATTATGCACTACAACATTGTATGTAGTACAAAAGCAGATGCTTCTAAGTGTGGTTTGTTATAACTCTAATTCGTTGTAAGTTGGGAACTGTCTGTATACAAAATAGAATGTCACAAAGTCTTCAAATGTGAGCTAAGGAAAGTAATGACGGAATTTGCCTTAGTTACCTAGTGCTGCTGAAACTCAAAGATCCCAAACACGTGGCTTTAAAGAAAACACATTGATTTTCTCACAATTCTAGAGGGTAAGAGTCCAAATCAGGGTTTCAGTCGCGTCGCTTCCTTCTTTGTTGGTAGCTCACGGTGTTCCTTGGTTGCTTGGCATTCCTTGGCCTGTAGACAATTATTATATGGTGTCAGTGTGTGTCTCTGTGTCTATTTTGGTCTTTTTTTTAATAACTCAAAAGTGATTAGATTTAGGTTCCACCCCACCTTGGTGTGGCCTTAATAACATAACAAAAGGAAAGCCCCTATTTCCAAAAAGGGTCATATCTACAGGTACAAAATTTAAAATTTCAACTCGTAATTGTTCAGAGAGTATATGCAACCCTGTGGACCGGAGACATGCCCATGGAGGACTCAAGTGGCTTGAAAGATGAACTGGGAGAGAAGATAGCAGTGCGGAATATATGTCAGCCAGAGAATAAGGTAAGAACTAGAGCTTTTCTTCCTGCACTCAAGGACTGAAATCATCCAAGACAGAGAGACGCAGTCCCCAGTGTTAGACATACAGTTTATCCAGTGAATATTTTTGAAACTTTTGTGGCAGAAAGAATGCTAATTGCTATGTCGTTATTGTTGTAGTGTGCCATCGAGCCAATTCCAACCCATAGCGACCCTATAGGACAGGGTAGAACTGTCCCATAGGGTTTCCAAGGAGCGTCTGGTGGACTCGAACTGCTGACCTTTTGGTTAGCAGCCTGAAGTCGTAACCACTTCGTCACCAGTGTGATGGGGTCAGGGATGAATAAAGCACCACGTCTGGGTGCTGCTCTTATGATTTCTTTTGCTGTTGTTGTTATGATTTTAATCATCCTTATTTCGAAGCAACTTTAGAGTTCATGAAAAGAGGGGCTTTCCCAGTCTTGGCAGTTGTGGAAAGTATTTATGTGTGACTTATGTCACTTATATGACCCCATCTCTTACCAGACTGCAATACAGATGGGGTCATATTAAAATAGCCCCCACATCCTAGAGGGCTGAGGCTTTGCTGAACCATCTCCATTAGTGAGAGCTAAGCTGCACATTTACAACATAGAAGTCTTCACCTCTCTCAAGGGTACTCCTTGGGGTGTCTTAGAACCTCATAGAGTACCTCTTGGAGTCTACTCCCATGGCTGTGGTGTCTAATGCTCTCTAATGATGGGAACCTCCAACTACGAAATCTGTCAAAATTCCACTTACCAGCAATATCCAAATCTTAGTAATGTGTACCTGCGAGAACCCCTGCTAAACTTACATTAACTACAGTTAATGTCTGTCTTTTCCTGGAGAGCCAGAAGGAGGGAATCATATAACTTACTGGCTTTTCAATTTCAGGCTTTTCCTTCCTCACTCGACTTTCAAACATGGGACAGCAGCAGCAATTATTCTTGAAGCTGTGGACGTGTTCCTTCTCTTCACAGGAACTTTCTTGTACTTGCTTTCCAATCAATGCGTTTTCTCCTTATCAATTCTTAACTCCTCACACAACTTTACTGTCATTTTTCAGACTGATGGGCAAAACCAAATATGTTATCAATCATTTGAAACTTAAATTTCCATCATGTGGCCACTCTTTAAAAAGCCTATTTTCTTCTGTCCTTGACCTCTCCTCCTAATTCTCTGTCCAGAAGCACACAGCGGCTGACTAAAAGCTATATTCCTCTCTGAGAAAAATCAATCTGCATTGGTCAGAGCCAATAGAGGTGAAGGGATTTGTTATTTGAATTACTGAAAATTAAGCAACCACATACATACTCACATAAGAAAGGTACAGTTACGAGTTTTAATCAGTAAGAAGCAACGAGGTGGGAAGCAAAACTATATCACCTTTTATTACATTCTCCTTCCCTCATCCTCTCTTCTCAATTTATATTTCTTCAAAACCTATTTAGACCACAAAGGGATTACTGAAAATAAGAATCGGAGTGCTATACAAATAAAGACACTTGTATGCGTGCACACACCCACACACACACAGGTACATTTACATGCACAGGTAGTTGTTAGGTAATGACATATAATATTCTGTACAACATTGACTCAATACACGTCTTGTAGGAGGTAGATTTTAAAAATTATTTCTTTGACACAGTCTAAGTTTGCCTAGGTGCTAGAGATGGGAGACAAGACTGGGCATGTGGGATCACCTGAGTAGGTCAGAAATTGCTGCATATTATTCTTGCCTGTTTAAATTATTGCTCAGATTACAAATACATACTTTTGGGTTCACTTACCAGTATTGGCTGCTGTTAAATATGGTGACTTCTGCAAGATTCCTATGGACTGTATTTTTTTAACTATGTTAAAATTGGTACCGGGAAAGGATTATAGCCTCCTAGCCTCGCAAAGACTATGTTTATTAGATACTATTAGATACCACAACAAGCATTAAAACTATTTGGAAAGAAAAATCTACGCTACTTATATGAATGTTTTCTTGAGGTGTCAGTTGCGCTGGGCCATTTGAGAGCCAGTGACACCACTAGAGGAGAACAGCAAGTCTGCTGCTTACCTTGGCACAACTGAACATTTTTGTATTGGATAATCAGGGTAATAAAAGCAAGATAAAGGTAGAAGGGTGTCCTGATATTTAAAAAAATGGGCAAGTAAGAATGAATATAAAGTGGATCTCAAATGCACAGAATTGGAGGAATTATAACCCTTGGTTTATAACACAATCTTGATTTATAACCCTTTTGCATTTATTTTTCCTTTAATGTAATGTACTTTAATAATATAACTTGGAAATCCACTATTTTTAACTTAGGATATTGGCAATAAACTGGATGTGATTATACACCCCTCTCCGCTTGAGGAACTTTCATCCTAAATCTTGGCTCATCATTTATTATCTCTTTATTTAGTTTAATTATCACTCCATGTGTTCCTAAAATCACACATACCTGCATGCCTTCTGGGGTTTGCTTTTTTCACTCAGTATTATATTGTTAAGTTGCATGCATATTGCTGAGTGTTATTTTACATAGTTTAACTACCATATAATATTTCATTCTGTGACTATGATGCAGTTGGCTCATTCAGTCTTTGTTAATAGATAGTTGGATTGTTTCCAGGTTTTTGCTAATGTGAATAAGGTTTCTATGAACATTTTTGCATAGATTTTTTTTTGAGAACTTATGCAAGAGTGGGAGTGGAATCAGTGGCTTATAGAGTATGTGAACACTGAGCTTTAGGAAATAATGTCAAACTTTTCTAAAGTGCATGTCACAATTTACCCTCCCCTCCAATGTACAAGAGATTCTGGGCACTGACATCTTCAGTACTTGGTATTGTTACACTTTTAAAATTTTGCCAATCAAATGAGTATAAAACTGTATCATTGTGGCCTTCATTTGAATTTACCAGATAGCTAATGTTAAACATTTGTGCATACATTTATTCTTCTATGTGCTTGCTAGTCTATGAGATTCTTACCCATGTCTTTTGTCAATTTTTTTTTTCTTTTGGGTCATTTGTGCTTTTATTATTGTTTTTCATGGATTTTTGAACACATAATTTCACTGCTTTAATCAGATATATTATTGCATATATATTTTTCCAGCTTGTACCTGTCTTTTTTATTTTCTTTATGTTGTCTTTGATGAAAAATTCTTAATTTTAACACAGTCAAGTATCTCAATATTTTCTTGTAGAATGACCGCTTCTTGAGTTTCAAAGATTCTTTTCAATTCCCAATGTCTAAAAATTTATTTGCGTGTATATTTTAGTAAGAATATTCATTGTATTATAATTATTTTTACTTACGAGGTAGGTAGAATAATAGCCTCCTGAAGATATCCATACCCCAAGCCCATGGAAACAGTGAATATGCTATTTTACTTGGTAAAGCGGACTTTGCGGATGTGGTTTTTTGTTGCTGTTGTTATTGTTGTAGTTTCAGTAAAAGTTTACATTTCAAGTTAGCCTCTTATAAAAAACTTTGTACATACATTGTTATGTGACCCTAATTACTCTCCCTACACTGTGACAGCACACTCCTCCTTTCCACCCCTGATTTCCCATGTCCATTCAATCGGCTCCTGACCCTCTCTGCCTTCTCATCTCACCTCTGGACACAAGCTGACCATTTAGTCTCATGCATCTACTTGAGCTAAGAAGCACACGCTTCACGATTATCATTTTATATCTCACAGTCCAGTCCAATTTTTGTCTGAAGAGTTGGCCTTGGAAATTGTTTTAGTTCTGGGCTGACAGAGGGTCCGGGGGCCATGCTTTCCAGGGTTCCTCCAGTCTCAATCAGACCATTAAGTCTGGTATTTTTACTAGAATTTGAGTTCTGCACCCT